>NW_025945304.1:0-464 GCF_000764305.2 Hyalella azteca | reverse complement strand
ACAATTCACTAAAAAACTTCTCGAAGAATACGATGAGCAGGAAGGAAAATATTAATCAGTTGAAGGAAGTTTTGGTGAACGATATAGAGCGAAACAGATTGCACTGAAATTAGGACGAAGTCCTAATTCAGTCTACCTCCCTGCCTATGGCAGCCTGGAGGGACCGCTGCAGCTGTAGACCAGCAAAGGGTTGGTGTTCCCATCGGCTCCCGCCCAATTTGCAAGAGGGGACGCCTGTCGGAGACCACCACTGCCGTGCTTCGAATGGACTATCGTGATCCCTTCCCTGAAGAACGTAGCCTACAACACATCTTGACTGTAAAGTTATCAGCCGCACGCCATCAGACAGATTACATCCATTGAATTAGATCAATCAGCCACAGGAAAATAAGCCTGGCGTCGTATGGCCCAGCGTCGTCTGCCAACACGCGAAAAAATTTTACACCACCCGGACGGAGCGCGCC
>NW_025945303.1:0-2778 GCF_000764305.2 Hyalella azteca | reverse complement strand
CACGTCGAGCAGGCGGTGGGTCGCTGGTCTCAGACATCGGCGCTGGCGCTCACGGCTCAATTTTACGACGGTCTCGACGACTTCCAGGGCAATGTTCTCCACATCGCCGCATTGTCGGTATGAAATATTATTCTTCTTGTTTAATAATGTAAGAATTTTTTATTTGGTTCGCTGGTCCCAGGCAACGGCGCTGGCGCTCATGGCTCAATTTTACGGAGGTCTCTACGACTTCCAGGGGAATGTTATCCACATCGCCGCATTGTCGGTATGAAATATTATTCTTCTTGTTTAATAATGTAAGAATTTGTCGTAATGTGTCAAAATGGCGGTCACATCGCCGCATTGTCGGTATAAAATATTATTCGTCTTGTTTAATAATGTAAGAATTTGTCGTTATGTGTCAAAATGGCGGTTATCACGATAACGATTAGAGTAGCGAGTGGAAATACGAGAAAGAGATTACTGCGAATGAGGCACATATATCATGTTCTTCGGTTGGTGACGTTAGGCTTCCACTCTCATTTGAAGTCTTCCTCTTCAGAGTTTTCTACTGACCCGTCATTTATCGTGTCCATTTGTACAAACTGAATGCTGTTTACGTTGATAAACAAAAGTGGTTGAAAGAGTGTGATCTGTGCTACTGTGCATATCAGTAAAAGTTGAAGACCGACTGAAAATACAATAAAATAGAATATATGTGTTTAGAATATATGTTTATATTTGTTTAGGGGATAGGAGCTGCTAGCTCCTATCCCCTTGAAATTGTTAATAGATATTTTTTTTTTGCTTCGTCTATTACTGTAAATTTAGGTTTTTAATTTTGTTCTGTGCTTTCAATGTATTAATTTGTGACTTCTGATTTGTGATTCTAGATTCTACGAACTGACGATGGAGCTGGTCTCCGAAACGTTTTCTATAAAGATATGAATTTTTGTGGACTTTTCTTTGCTTTTAAATTCTTAGTTAATTTGCGATTTAAGCAAACAAGTGATATAAATTCATATGTGTTTTCAACGCAGCTATAGAAAATTGCATGAAATGTATATTATGAAATGGAGCAGCAACTATATTCTGTAATATATTTGTCAATACGATTTGCATTTACTGGAGAACGTTGAAGCTTCATATAGCCTATACTTACAGGCAAACGAACTAACGACCGAAGAAGAGTCCGGTAAGCTTGGCTGCGCTCTGGAATACAGGTAAGGTCCTGTGTCTTAATTCACTGATTTTCTTAACTTGGTTGCACTATTAACTTCGTTGTCATCTTTATTCACCCGATCTTTGAACGACGACTGGCAGTGATCTCTTCATAGTCAGTCTCCGTTGGAATTATCTTAGTGCTGAAGATTATGACAGCATCTCCTTATATACTCTAAACGCGCAAATTCTAATTTACATACAAGGCCTTACAAATATTTTAAAGCCGTACTCGGTCTCAACTTCTTTCATTGCCAGACAACCACATTTTGCACGAATATCAAGCCTCGGCGTGACCACGAAATCTTGTTCTCACTCTATGTTGTTCCTAGAATTATTGTGGTCCAGTCCATATCTTGCCTTAAATTGATCAACATTTCTATATATGTGACAGCTTCTAACTACTCAAAAAGTTCATGTTCAGTGTATTATAAATAATTGACGGATTTATTATACACGATTTATTAATTTTCGGTCTCTATAAAACTTGACCGTCAAATGCAACAATTGCATTTTTAGAGGAATTTGGGACATGGAAATATTGAATAAAATCATTTTATGAACAAATGCTACAATGAGTTTATCTGCTTTCAGACACCAAACAGGAGATAAACAATATTGCGGCCTTGGGTTGGACATTGTGGAATTGGTGGCAACAGATCTGAATTTTACGTAAGCTTCATAATTTTCAGTCTTAACAACTTGATTCATAATTCTATAACTCTGCTAGTAAGTGATTAAAAAATTCTCAATATATATCCTCAGTCAAATCGTGTGTATGCAATAACTTTGAAACTTGGCCCAAATTCAGGAACTATATAAACCAAAAAGTAAACATTGCGTATGCTGTCGTAAGAAATCCAACAACCTAAAATTTCTGTTCCAGCATCTAGAACAATAAAATTCAGCTTCAGCTCCTAGAGTCTTTAATAATTGAACCCAAAAGCTTAAAATATTGCGTATGACGCAGGTATAGGCTTCACGTGAGTAGTGACGTCACATACGGTGCAGGTTACGATGACAAATGCCAAGGTTTGGTGGGGCAGCTATGTAAACGGGTGAGTATTAAAACTTCAAGTTGAATCGTTGAACATTAGGCGAACTAAATTTATATATTAACTTTAAGTTAAACAAAATCTAGTTAATTACAGAAAATGAGTCACCAAATCATGGGTGTAACAAAATGTTTTTGAATGACCAGCTGGCTAAAACTTCTTCTCCTCTTTAGGTTATACGCAAATTTTAAAAAATTTTTGATCGAAATAAACTTTGCAAATTTCCCACTAGGAGGCTGACGCTGTGCTGAACCCTCTGGTTTACTCTTCGGGCAACCGGAAAGATATTTTAGACGGCACATACCCTCTGTTCCTGCAGCGCATGGCTTTGGTTTACGATGGTTCCAAGGACTGGATAACTTATCGGTAAATTAACTTCATCGAGAAGCATAATCTTCAATAATTACATCATCACATTATATTAACTTTTTGTTTTAAATTAATTTATGCATCATCGCAGACCAATAATTGGAATACTTTATCATTTCGTAGCATTAAGAAAAGACGTTTGAATTCCTCAAAG
>NW_025945302.1:39635-45902 GCF_000764305.2 Hyalella azteca | reverse complement strand
CATAGGGAGAAAATTTTTTCCGCTTTTTTTATATGCCAAAATAAAGGCCTCGCAAAGCTGCGTCTGCCATTATTTTTGCAACTCAATTGCGATATAAATGGCTCCAGTACGCACGAAAGGTTCATTTTTTTACCTTCTGGCCATGAAATTCGAGGGCTTTGAACTTTGCATTCAATTTCCTGAGCCACCGTATGTGATAGGAAAATTATTTTTTTTTTCACAAAAAAGGTCGTTTGTTTTCGCTTTCAACCATACTAAGGTCTTTTTCAGAAGGTAATATTTTGTCCCCGAGGTGCATCCGCGAAGTGCAGAGATTCCCTTGAATCCGTTGGCTTTAGTTCCGCGACGGCTTGAAGCCAATGGCACAGTACGTGAGCTTGTAGCTACTGATCCAGCATATACAAATGAGTTAGCCTGCATTTTAAAATTAAATATAATACAAATAGTAAGTCCAGTTTTATGAAGTTCATTGGTATTTTCCACTATTTAGTCAAATAGATGGGGATAGTTTAATTGTGTGGCAGCTCTCCCGAAACACTAATCTCTGGATGAAGGAATACTTGAGTTATAGATAAAATTCGCATTCATGATGCACTGTAATGCTATTTATGTTCAGTTGTCATGCATTTATTACAGTTCGATTACTCTTCAGGTCGACTGAAAGATAAATTTAAGTATCTCATTACTTATTCTTTCATATAACTTGAGTAAAGCAGCCATTAGAGTTTACTAACATTAATTAACCAGTGCCACTACTGATTTCTGCTCGATAATACGACGTGCAATACTCATATAGAATTCGGTATAATATACATCACCTGCAAAATTTTCTTAGTTCGGAGATTGTCCGACCAAGCTACATGAATAACAGTAGATATGTAAATGAATAAGTTGATTCGAAATCACTATTTTTACACCGATTTTGGTTTGGACGGATGATAAAATGAGATGAAAAACTAATTTTTACCACAATTTCAATGATATTTTTATTATTAATAATAATATATGGAATAATAAGATCATGAATAAATGTTCAGGTAGATGGGTGACTAGATTAAAATTAACTGATAATTTATATGTCAACGTGCGTCAAAGATGATTCGCGGGGCTAACTAACGACATATCTATACATTGTCGCTGCACGATAAATTGTTCAATAGTGGAGGAATAATGAAACAATGTTGCTTCATTTCTGACGGTTGAGAGCACAGTATTGTACCGACAAACGGGTTATAAGCAATTACGATAGAAAGAACATAGAAACGTTTTTTGGATCAATAAGCGCGCTTGGATCCAAAATGGCTTGGAAATCGATTTTGTCATCGCAATCATCAAAATTAATCATGTCATGCGGGGCGCCTCTTCCAGGTGCTGCAAATTTTACCATCATTTGCTCATTAAATTGAACAGAATCAGAATTCCTTCGTGCACAGTAAATATTAATCGTCTATTAATATTAATATTCCTTCAACAGGTTTTGAAATCATGTCACCATTCATCAAGCCTCTTGATACCTCCATTGTAATTAGTACCATGAAGCAATAATTACACTTTACAGTCAGTTTGGATAGGTCTTCTTGATGGACCTTTTTTCAGGTCTCCAGGAAACACGTCACGAACATCATCTGAAGCTACGCGTTCGTAGCTTCGGTCGTATATATGCTTCGAATCTAACTGAAATTTTCAGTAACAGTGTATGTGTAATTGCAATTTCATAGACATGCCTTCTGTCACCTTGTTATTCCGACCTTTAGTTGCCTTCTTTTTAGTACCGCGGTTGACTTGATAGTCCACACCCTGCATTCTGTTCATACCTGCCTTAGGAGCGAATTATTTCGGAGTTAGTTTTGCTCTCCTACTCATTTGTTCGTAAATTTTAGTCTGACTAAGTCAAGCTAACATTTTTAACCGAAATATTCAGGTTATAAAATTCTCTACCAATTTGCCGCTTTGAGTTGTTCAAATGATTAGATACTTATAGCTAATATTCTGTTTTGAGCTTGCAGAAATTATACGTGTTGTCCGAAGACTCTGAATAAAACCCTGTGGAAGCACATGTGTCGATATTTCGCCTGAGCGTAAAGCTTACAGTATGTAATGCAGTTTCTTCTATCCTACGATACGTATCATGTCGTGCGTAAGTCCAATTGTCTTACATTTATTTGGGCACCATATACGCACCCACGGAGCGTATGGTCTACAGGTGTTGGCAGTTCACGGCAGCGGTGAATGTTATCCTTTATGCATTCATATTACTTACTTTCATTTCCGTAATCTCTAATCCTAATTCTGAAGCTCTCTAAAATATCCCTACACTTCTAACTCCCGTAAATTTTAAATTTAAAACATATAAATTTAGTCAAAGCTTAACATTTAAACAATAAAATACCATTTACACCAAGACTTCTACAGCGACCAGGATCTTGGGGCAGGCATCATCAGCAGCAAACACTTAAATGCCGAGAGGCGCTATTGTCCAAAAGCCGCAGTCATTCCGAGCATTCCTGCTTGAAAATCTCATAGAACAATCAAGGATAGGAGATAAGATTCGTACAGAAAATTTTTCTTTAATACTAATATCGACTATCGTTATGCAAAAGATTTCCATAAGATATCATTTCGTGATACGATGTTCTGCTATAGGTATATAGAAAGACATAGTATAAATATATATGCTATGTATCGAGAGTATATATACTTATATATATAACATAGTATAAAATTATTATGATAATAATTTAATTTTACTTTTATAATTTGAAATGTTGCCATGCTTATTGCCATGATTACAGCAAGAATTAGATACTGATTACTGAACACCATGATTGAGATGCGGTTTATGTGCAATGCTTCATGGAAGGTCGGCGCTGAAGTTGTGACGTCCGGCCTGTAGCTTAGCCGGCGACGTTCACAACTTTTATCATGAATGCTAAGAAACTTTATAGATTGAGCAATGATCGTTTTATTCCATTGCAGGAATACAACACAATTTCGTGCTACCAAATTTTAGGAGCCAAACAGGGGTCTAACGAATTTATTGAAAACTATTTAAGTGTCACAACAATACGGTATGATATACAGGTCAACTGAACACTACGGTCACTTTCAGTAACTCAACTTTAGAATTATTTGAATATATTGTACAAGTCAACTGAACACTACAGTCATATTTAATAACTCAACTTTAATTGTGTCCTACGCAGAAATATTTTCAAGGAGACTTTACAAGCACACATCTCAGCAAGTACATCGAAGCAGCCTAGAAAGTTTGCTTACAGACGAAGTCAGCAAGCACTTCTGGCATGTAGAAAACACCTTGTTGGTGCAGTATTATTTATAAACTATTACAACATAAAAATGTTTCACCACAGTCCAGGACAGAAGAATTCGGAACACGGAAATTACGTAGTGACTTTCATTGGCTTTATAATATCTAATACTTATGAAATAATATTCATAACAATCCCAATATCAAGTTCTGCCATTTTTGCACAATTGAGGTATTACATTTGGTAATACACTCAATATTTGCTAGATTTTTGGTTGCATTAAGAGCTTGTGAAGTTTTGTAATACATTCATATACTGAATACGAAAATGAAATTGATCACAACAAATAAAATTTTATCAACAACTAAGTAATTTTCCATCTCATGGTCGTTTCATCGCAGCAAATATGACAGCTTATATATTAATGGTGCGTGCTGTTTGAACATATTTTTCCACGTAGATGGTTCCAAGGCAACAATTTTTTTTAAATGTTACCAAACATCTCCATCGAAATGCTAACGGAGAAGTGATTATCAGTTTGAACAGCAGCGCACTTGCAGCCTTCGGATACGCGAAACGCACTGGAATATTTTGTATTATAATAACATGAAACTATTGCCTAAACAGGGGAACGGATTTTGTATCACTAACATATCTATTACAATATTATCTTTATACCCTTAAGACATTTTTTTGAGTATCCCTTTAACCGATTCGTAATTAATCGACCAATTAGGTAGATTTAAGAATGAATCCCATATAAATTTCCGTTATTTTCCCGTGTTTATTATCCGATTACTTGGAGTCAACATTCATTTATTTCAGGATTCGTCTGAGATATCATCTTTTAATTGATTTTCTGGCATTTATTCTCAAACTTTTTTCGCTCAAGTAATTATATAAATTCATGAATCTTTAACAATCGGTATCAAGTTATTAGTGGTAGTATAATTCATCAATATCTGAAGATACAAAAACTCTGGCGTAATCTACTGATTTTCCCGAACTTTATTTCCGGATCGATTTAAAATTTATTATTACTCCGCTGAGTCTGAATAGGAATAAATCTCGTGGACGCCTCAAGCTCACCAAATTTATTCATCCATGAGTAGAAATCAAGGTGCCCTTGGTTTAGGTCAATGAATCGCGACTTTCATGAATGAGTTACATTCAAGGAGGAAATTAATTTATTCTGAGCTCTCGAGAAACTTCCCAGACCAGGAGAGTGTGGGGATTGTTTTTATTATTGACATTTATCCATTATATCTGTATTGATGAGCGCGCCACTGTAGTACAGAGGCGATTCATGAAGCGGCAATTGTCACCGGGAAATGTTTAATTCGAATCAATGTGAATTATTTGATGTAAGTCGTGCCTCGTGCGTGCTCATAAAAAAGATAGTCCTTTTTCTACTTCATTTAATCTATTTCCACTTTTTACCCTCGCCGCTTTTTGACGGGAGAGAGTCAAAAATACCAGATCTTGTGAGGTCCTGACACTCTCAGGACCTCACTCAGGCTTTCACGCGGGTACGGCTGCCTCAAGCGACATTCTAACCCTAGACACTTTACAGCGCAGGGTAACAAAATTAAAGATAAGCCAAGGCAACCTTGCACTAACTCTGTAGAATGTATGTTGCAACATATGCATGACTACTGAATAACTCGGATAACGAAAAGCCTACACAGGCAATGGCATCCCGGACTGAACTATTCTCACCTCCTACCCCGCCGTCACAAACATTATTACGCAGCTCAGTTCAATATCATGACTACGAGTACTTAATAATAGGTTGTGAGTTTGTCGATGTATTTAACACCAATTCACCTCGGAATTTAAAAAATCTAGTTATTATTTAGCAGGTATTGCCTGTCTGATGTCTTCATATGAAGCGGCAATTGCCACCTCGAAATGTTTGATTCAAATCAATGTGAATTATTCAATATAAGTCGTGCACATAGAGTATGAAACTATCACTAGTTCATCTCATCTATTCCCGCTTCTTATCCACGCCGCCTATTGGCGGGGAGATTAAAGAATAATTAGACAAATTAATAATCGTGCAGTATACCCTCAAAATCATTTTTTCTATTCTACATAGAAAAATCCTAAGTAGGATAACTTCAACATTATTACTGCATTCTTCAAAACTTCTCAAGAAGCGTTACCAAATAGGATTTGCCTTTTATGGGATATTGTATTTTCAATGTATTTATTTTCTCATGATTCCATATAAAACATTATATCATTAATGTATTTACATCACATCATTTCTTCAGTACATTATCACAGGTTGTTATACTGGATATTTCAATTGCATTGTGCACGGGTTTCTTCAACTTCAGAAGTGGTGATGTCATCTAGCAGAGGTTTTCATCTCACGAGTTATAATATTTAATTCAGTTAGTTAATGGCGACATCGATGAAAAAAAAATAAAGAAACGATGCCGGCCGATGACGCCGCAGTGACGGCCATTGAGTTGCTCGCTCAACAGCGCCGCATAATGCGAGTGACCGCGCGAGTCCCGCACTGAATTGCTTGAGCAACGTGCCGCACAATAATTTAAAGTGATTAAACTTGAGTGGTTAACTGTACTTGGCATTCTTTTCAATGATAGAATACGCAAGGTTGTTTTTATTATGAAGATATACTTCGCCATATTTTCAATGGAAACGTTTCGGAAACCAGCTCCATCATCTGTTCAAAATCTGAAAAACTGCAAGTGTATAAAAACTGCAAGTGTATAAATATCTTTGTCATTTATTGGAAATAGGTGTTTCTTTTTATTATGAATCGAATTTTTATTCGTGAACGAATGATGTAAATAGCATTCAAAACATTTTTAGTGCAGACATGATGAATTTATTTTTTTTTAATCTCCTGGATAACTTGCGATATCAGCAAACTAATATTTCTATGAATAAACGAATATAACAGTCATCCCCCAATTACTGGAGAGCAACATTCATCAAAGCTCCACGGCGCATAAGAGAAAGG
>NW_025945302.1:18968-39582 GCF_000764305.2 Hyalella azteca | reverse complement strand
GGAGAATGAACTTCATCCTCCATCTAGTTCATTCGCATAGCACGATATTTTGGGCCAATTTCCGGTGCCATTTGTGATATTTATTTCACATCAGTATTTTAATACTTTGAATTACGTAAGAATTTTATATGCTCTTCCAGTTTTAACACTCTAACAGAAACGTTGAAGGTCATTCACGCTTTTCTAAAGTGAGATATCAATCAGTTTATCATGAGAAAGTTTTCTAACATGGATATACAGAAAACGCGTTAATAACAGTAAATGTTAGAGTAAAGAAAATACCGAGGAAATTCACCATATTTTCAGTGAAAATGTGTAAACCAGCACCATCATCGGTTCATAAAATTGATCGACTTCCCCTGCGTTTCAGTTCTGGTCTCCGAAACGTTTTCATTGAAGATATGGTAAATTTATTTGGCACTTTCTGTGCATTAAAACTCTTGGAAAACTTGCTATTTCAGTAAACTAATGATTTGCGTACGTTGGTAATTTTCCTATCAAACTACCAAATGACATGAAGCTAATGCAATAAGATAAATTACTAAACAAATTTAGCTCTAATACTCACTTACATCTAGCTGACAGGATCATACGAATGGTTACTTTGTTCATTTTTTAAAATTAGTGCATTATGAATAATATCTATCAAGTTCAACCACAAATATAGCTATTCCTCGATTTGCTAGATGATGGCGAGTCATTTGTTCCGTATTATAGTTAAGTAGTTCATAGAGCCTAGGCTGGTAAGGCCTAGCTGTTGATAATTGAATTTGTTAGATTCTAAATTACGTTGCTAAAGTCAATACGATGAGAATGTCAGTAACCAATGTCAATAGAAACTGTCATTGCAAGAGAGAAGTTTAGGTGATCTCAGAGAGAGAAGGAACAACTTTTTTTAAATCGTTGTTGACAAACGGTGACGCGTAACTGCCGCGTACACTGACAGAGCCGCCGCAGAGCAGGCGTTGGGCAGGTTTGAGCAGGCGGTGCTCAGTAAGGGCTGCGTGACGGCAGGACAGAGCACACCTGGGCAGGTACTCAGAGGCTAATTAGCGCTGATACGCGGCTGGCGATATCGCCTCTAAAGCGGATATTTCTGCTCTATCGCGGCTCTGTCGCGTCTCTACGTCGGCTCTGCAGCCGGCGACGGCCTGCTCCATTCCCTGCCCTAAATTTTAACTGGGGAGTGCTTTGGCAGTAATTGTGCTGTGCGGAGCTGTGCAGTTGGTGCGCGCAGTGCGTCGATGATGTTAGGTGGGAAGTGATTAATGCCAATATTATTAGTTTAGGTGGGAATTAATGTCAATATTTACACAGATATATGCTTATTTACAAATTATTAATATAGGTTAATTATGTTATATTTTTTTATATCTTTGCGATTTTCGAAATGACGAGAGTCTCCAAGGAACTGCGACTCTCAACTGTCGAGTAGTGCGAGAGTTGCCGTTCCTTCGTTTTGGATGCAGCCCTTTGCGTGCAAATCAATTCAATGTAAATAGCAATGCTGACCATTTCAATTGTCGTTCGATTAATATCCACACTGTTATGCATGCGTCTGCCCGCCTTGAAGCTCGTAATCTTGTTGAGGTTCCTCGCAGGTTGAGGACGACGAGGCTGGAGGCGATGAAAGGTGGTTTGCTTGTCTTTGATGATCACAAACATCATTGCAAATATTCACTGCATGTGTGCTACGAGACAGGTTCACAGTATCAGTTAATAGGTCCCCAGCTTACGGTCATACGTTTAAGCCAGGCCTACACATCACATTACAACTGTCTCCCAATTCTAGCCAGGTCTCCAGCCATGATTGTCATCATAGATACACATCGGTGTGTAAACTCTCGTACGTAATACAAATTAAGAATAACAAAATTATACTGGATGCAACTTGCGGCTTACTTCTGTGAGATTCTTATCATGCATTGGGGCTTACATCATTCGTTATGCATGAGTTATGTATGCATAGCTACTGAAAATTATGGTCCAGAATAGTGCCTCGATAGGTAATTGTATCCAAAACTCAGCCATTCTCACTCCCAACTGTAATAAACATACGCAATTGCGCAGCACAGTTCAGTATTATGCCTACGCGCAAGAAAACAAGAGGCTGTGAGTTTGTCCATGTATCTGGCGCCAACACACTCTGCAATTGTATTAAAAAAAGTTAGCGAGTTATCGTTAAAGATATATCGGCTGCTTGATGTCTCCTCCGAATCCACAATATGTAGTCTGTTTTTACACCGATATTGCCTCGTACTAATTATATTATAGATCTTTGAAATATATACGCATGATCTTTATGTATTCGAAGAAGAAGAAACGATATCTAGGATGTCGATCTTGTGTGATCACGGGCAATTATTTCTAGAAAGTATTTTATATTAAATGACATAGCAAGACGATGTGCGACTAAAACTTGCATTATGGGCAGTAGTTTGGCACGGGCTAAAAATGTGGTTACGTTAATGAGGTCGATGGTGAATATCGACTTCAGAATATTGCGTTACCGTGAGTTAGGGCGCTGGAGCAAGTGGTAAGAAGCAATTATTAGATCGAAATACTACAACTATGTAATAAAGATTCAAATATATGAGCGAGTTTCGCGGAAATAATGATTAACTAGTAACTGTTTAATATAACAACGAAGATTTCGAACCAAAAAGTCTCGTGATGTTCAAGAGGTGTTTCCTGGAGACCTAAAAACTGGTCTATCGAGAAGACCTATCCAAAAGTGACTGTTTAATGTAATTAATACTTCATGGTACCAACTACAATGGAGCTATCAAAAGGCTGGATGAATGATGACATGATTTCGAAACTGGTCCTCGGAAAATCATAATTGGAAGATGAAAATTGGTTTATGTAATAAGAAAATCTGAATTTTTCCGTTCATTTTCCTGAATAAAGAATTTTAAAACTTGCGGCAGTTGGGGAAGGCGCCCTGCATGACATGATCCGATGATTGCCTATTGCAGGACCGAAGCCCGAGCCCTTGTTGAGGCGCGCTCACTGAGACGAAGTCAGAAGGCGACGCTATTCGTCTCACTGCGCCGTTCATGAGCCAAAACACCGCCTGACTAAGGTAGACTCCTGCGTCTCGAAATAATTTTCTCGAAATGAACCGGGACAGACGAAACGAGACGAGAAAATTCCGGGAAAAAAATAACGGGACAGAGGGTAAAATTTGTTAACGAGTTCAGGTGCCGTGGAGCGCATAGGGAGTAGGGACGCAGAGCTAGATTAGTCGGCCAATTAGTAGAGAGTGGAATGGAGACCTGGTAAGATATTCCTAATAATACTAAAGCTAGTATTAGATTATCTCTGCCTTTAGTAAAATTTTGTGCTAAGCCTGCAGGAAATCTTCACAATTGCGCAGTTTCCTGAATTGTTATCAAACATTTGGGCTTGTTTAACGTTTTTTATTATATTTTTTCCAACTTGAATTTCGTTGTATTTTAAAATGTTGTTGATTTTTCTTTCCAAACTTTTTTGTTGAAGGAGATTGCTTAAGGCAAGATCGATGAATCTGATTCTGTAATAGAGCTGGAGGCAAATTAAAGTCTGTCCAGTCAGCCGATGTCACCAGCTACAGCTAGTATGATCTCCTCCAAACCATCATAGATCACAATTTTTGAAAAAAACGTGTTTTCCATTTTATTTGCCTGTCTAGATTAACTACCATATTAAACCACAACATGTATTCGTCGCAAAAATAATTTCAATTGCCGAGCTCCAATCAGAATAGTAAAAGGATACGTCTCAAGTTATTATATAAATGCAGAGGTGGGCAGTGGCGCGCTACATGTAGCGGCCGCTACATTTTCAGTAGCGGTAGCGGCGCTACATTTAAGCAATTGTAGCGGTAGCGGTAGCGCCCGCTACATATTTAAGTAGCAATACGAGGTTTTGCCGCTACAGCACTACCGCTACATTTATAGATAAAGCCGTTAGAGATTTTACTTAATAATATTAAATACTATTTAAAAATCAGCATGATACATACATAATATAAATTACAGAATAAAACTGTACCGTTACGAACAATTTCGGTGTAATGTTGTCAATCTCAGCCTGTTAATAGTGTCAACATGTTTGTTGTTACCAGAGGTGGGCAGTAGCGCGCTACATGTAGCGGCCGCTACATTTTCGGTAGCGGTAGCGGCGCTACAAATAAGCCATTGTAGCGATAGCGGTAGCGCCCGCTACATTTAGAGCATGTAGCGGTAGCGGCCGCTGCATTTCAAAGTAGCGCTGCCCAGCTCTGTATAAATGTATGACGGTAAGCCAAAGTTTACACCACATCAATAATTGATTAGCCTCGTTATGTCTCGTTAAAATGGCTGTAGATTCCGGGAAATTTTAAGGTACCTATTTTAACCGGGACGTCTCGTCTCGTCTCGGTATCGTCCCGGAATTCCAACGGAAGGCTGAAAATTGTCCCGGTTTTTATTGCGAACCGGGACAGAGCCTGCTGTCTCGTCTCGTCTCGGATTAAAAAAAATACCAAACGCAGGAGTCTAGACTAGGGGATGCACTCATCATGCACTCATCATGCACTCAAAATTTGTAAGACTTTCTATTACAGTGATAGTCAGCCAAGTTTTTTAATACATTCATAACTACTGCATACAAAAATAAAATTGATCGTTACAAATGAAATTTTATCAGCAACTGAGGTATTTTTTCTTCTCATAGTCGTTTCTCCAAATGTGAAAGTTTATATATTAATGATGAGTACAGTTTAAACATATTTTTCCAAGTAGATGGTTCCAAGGCAATGATTTTTTCGAAATATTACCAAAAATCTCCATCGAAATGCTAACGGAGAAGTGATTATCAGTTTGAACAGCAGCGCACTTGCAGCCTTCGAATACGCAAAACGCACTGGAATATTTCCTATTATAATAACATGAAACTATTGCCCAATTGGGAACGAATTTTGTATCGCTAACATATCTGTTTGAGTATAATCTTTACACCCTTAAGAAGTTGTTGAGTATCCCTTTAAGCAATTTGTGATCAATCGATCAATTTGGTAGATTTAGGAATTAATGTATCCCGTATAATTTCCGGTATTTCCCTGTGTTTTAGCGCATTTTCTCATTTATGGAAAAAATGCACTATTGTGCTCGTCATGTCCGTCTGTCCGTCTGTCCGTGACCTCAAGTTTTCGTCGACGAGAAAATGCGCTCTCTGTCACCCACTGAAGTGAGTACTGAGTTATATTTTTTATTACTTGAAGTCTTCATTCATTCATTTCAGGAGTCGTCTGAGCCATCATCTTTAAATTTCTTTTCTGGCACTTATTCTAAAACTGTTCTCGCTCAAGTAACTTCATTATTGTATGCATCACAAACTCTTAATACCGATATGAAAAATGTATTCCCGGTATAATAATTTATTAACATCTGACCATCCAGAAACTGTGGCATAATCTGTTAATATTTTTCAAACTTTAGTTACAAATAAAATCAAAATTTATTATTACTCCGCTGAGTGTGAATAAGAATAAATCTCGTGGACGCCTCAAGTTCACCAAATTTATTCATCCATGAGTAGAAATCAAGGTGCCCTTGGTTTAGGCCAATGAATCGCGACCCTCATGAATGAGTTACATTCAAGGAGGAAATTAATTTATTCGGAGCTCTCACCAGAAAACTTCCGGGCCCAGGAGAGTGTGGGGATTGTTATTACAATCTATCCATTGTAATTATTATTGACATTTTTAATTATTATTATTGAAGAGCGCGCCGCTGTAGTACAGAGGCGCGTCGTGAAGCGGCAATTGCCACCTCGAAATATTTGATTCGAATCCATGAAAATTATTTGATATGAGTCGTGCCTCGTGATGCATATAGAGGATCGACTTGTCACTAGTTCATATCGTCTAATTCGCCTTCTTTTCCTCGCCGCAGATTTGCGGCGAGAGATTCAAAATATTTCGCAGCATGAGAAGAAACTACTACTAGAACGCTAGTTAGAAGTCGCACCCGACCCATAACTACTGAACACTACGGTCTGATGATGCGTCTTCTCTGTCGATCGCATCCCTAACTGAACTATTCTCATCCTTTTTCACTTAAACATCGCACAGCTGAGTCACGTATTGTGGGTACATGAACAAAATAAGGGATTTATTCATTGATACTTGAACAGCAGATAATTTGTAGTCGTATGTAGCAACCACCCACTGGGAAACTCGTTAACGAGTTATCAGTAATGTGCACAACCACCGGTTGCAGCGTGATTTGAGTACAGTAAGTAAAATTAGAAACTGTTGACTTTGAAATAGTGTAAATAACTTTCAAAAAAACTTTCGAGAAAAACTAGTAGCAGCCTACAATCCTATTTGCACAGCTTGCAATAGCTTCTTTTTATCTCACAAATCATAATTGCCATCAGCTGAAAACCCTATTTTTGATGCTCTGCGATTAAATTATCTACTATTTAATATAATTCTAGTTATTCTTTTTTAGCTTCAGAGAGTTTTTTGCATCGGTTGACAAAGTCGCTGCTTGGCCAACGAGTTTTAAATTCCATTGTCAGATGAGTTTCTCTTTACACGAGTCTGACGGATCCGTAACTTCCTTGGATGAATCCTAATTCCCAATTTCTTCCTTGAATGAAGCGCGAGTGCCAACTTTCCGTGAGCTGAGAAATGGAAACTGACCTAATTCCAAATTCTGGAAGAATATGAATGACCGAGATGTCACCTAAATTTTGTTCTCCTATTTCATTTTAAATTGTTGTTCTTCTATTTCATTTCCAAGGCGCTGCCACAGTTTCTTACCAAGTTAAAATTTAGGGCAGGGAGTAGAGCAGGCCGTCGCCGGCTGCAGAGCCGACGTAGAGACGCGACAGAGCAGAAATGACCGCTTTAGAGACGATATCGCCAGCCGCGTATCAGCGCTAATTAGCTTCTGAGTGTGCCCAGGTGTGCTCTGTCCTGCCGTCACGCAGCCCTTACGGAGCACCGCCTGCTCAAACCTGCCCAACGCCTGCTCTGGGGCGGCTCTGGCAGTATACGCGGTAGTTACGCGTCACCGTTTGTCAACAACGATTTAAAAAAATTTGTTCCTTCTCTCTCTGAGATCACCTAGACTTCTCTCTTGCAATGACAGGTTGTATTAATTCCGGCTCTCTATAAATAGTAAGAATTAGATGTAAATTTATCCGCTAGTATTTGGTGAATTTTGGTTATAGAAGGAACATTTCACTGCTAGTTCCGCTCACAGCGGCCACAACCGTTGAAGAATTCACAATTCATCCATGCTATTCAAGCATGAGTATTCAAGCAAACCAAGCAATTCTTCAAGGAGCGGAAATCAAGGTCTGACTACCCTTAGTTCTGTGGTATGAATGGTGACGCTCATGACTGAGTTACATTCATAATTTTTTTCTACCCATACGTAACCAGTAAGCGTCCACGATCTGCTGTGGAGGAAATATGTTTGGTGAGTCAAACAAAAGCTTTATTCGCTTCATATTTATCATTGATATTGTCAAGTAATGGTGATTCAGTTGAAGTGAATATGGAATAATCCCTTGCCAAGCAGCAAACTTTTCAAACGATTGCGTTGGTGTTTGGAAGATGTAAGAAAGCTTTTCGAAAATATATTATGTCAGCTGCAACTCGTTTTTAAAGTAATATTCTCCTAAAAATTGTTTTACTTTCCTTCCTTAGGGAAGAAAAAACGGATACGTTTCTACACTCAAATTTCACTGCATTCGTTGAATCCAAAGACCTCATGTAGGAATTTGCTTTTCACCGATAACTTGAATTTGTATTGCCATTTCAGAGTAAAAATTAGTATCTAGATACATGTGAAATTACCTGATGTTTATTCGTCATTGAATGAATTTATTATATTGTCCATGTATTCATGATTCTGAACTGAGAAGCGGGATATTCGTGACGGGCCGGGGATGTGAGAATAGTTCAGTCTGGGATACAATTATCTTCAAGTTCTCATGACCTCGAAGAAGTGTTCAGTAGTTATGAATTTGTGATTAATTAGATTTTATCATAAGCAATATAAAATTGATCTGCTGCTTTGCATGTATCCTCTTAATGCTACGCAAAGGTTTAACTTTCCATTAATGGAGGAGGCGCGTTTTTGGGGAGCGTCTCGGTCAAAATCGAAAATTTCGACTTTTTCGGTTTTTATACTCATTTTAAAAGCTTACATTCTGCCGCATCTAACGGTACCAAAACCATCTCTGTACGTTGATTTATGCGTTCACGACAGATCGCGAAAGGGTTAGGGGTGGTGGAGTACCTCAACATTTAATATAGGCCTAAAATACCGGTAGCACACTTAAATAGCTAGTCTGAACACGCTGTGCTTCAGTTATCCGCCTGCAGTCATATGGGATGGCTCTCGTGCCGTCGTTCGCACCATCCTTGACAGAAATTGAGCTCCAATATCTTGTAGTCTTGCAACCTTGCACCCTTGAATGACTTTTTCGAGGCGCGCGCGACTTTGTCGGGCCCTACTGAAAAGTTAACTTATTGTCACTGCAAACCTATCTCCTCCTAGAGTTTTGAAGCTACATCAATGAAACAAACACCACTCGATTTGGAAAAAAAGATCTACAAAAGTATGTATGCGTTTTTCTAATTTCGTTATAGTTTAGATTTTATTCTGCAAAACGGGGGGAGGCGGGGGGTAAAATCGAAAAATTTCCGAAAATTTTACAAAAAATGCTCCCACACCCACAAAAATGAGAAATTCAAAAAACCTATACACAATTTCGTAGATGTGGTCTTTACGCATCGAATGATATGTGTCTCGATGTTGTAGCTTGAAAATCCTGGGAGGAGATACGTTTTCTAAAGTACCCCTTTTTGGTCGTTTTCTAAGAATTTCACGTTTCTTTCAATTTTTTCGAAAAATTTACACGAATAAAACCTGTTTTATTTTAGGGTTTAAACATGTGTACCAAATTTCAGATTGATCCCTCTGTAAATTACTGAGATAAATTTTAGGCGAGACGCTCCCCTTAATAATCTTTCGATGCTCTACATGGGGACACGAAAAAATGTAGTCTAAAGACCTCTGCTGGGTTTAGCAACGCCAGTATGCGTAAGACAGCGCAGACGCAATGAAAGCATCGCTATGATAATATTTAATCTCACTTATTTCTTTGAGTGTATCGTTCAATGAATTTAGAAGACGAAGGCGGGTACGTAACCTCGACGTTCGTGGACCGCGTCATGAGTATAATTCGTCTTGCAGGATTAGGTAAAACATAATTTAATTCTGAGGTGTCGGCTTTTATTAGACAATGCTGACTTTTATACGATTCTTATCAACCCGGCCACCTTATCGATTTCGCCCTAAACTTTCACGAGCACATGCAAGTTTCGAATCCCCAACTCGTGGCTCCAATCTTCATCACCTTAAACTAGTCGGCAAAGCGAGATATTATTGATCTAAAGTCCAAACATACGAAAAACACATTATTTTTTCATGTGTCATTGACCGCTTTGCTTGCAATTTTCCGGTAATGCATTTCTTAACCCTAGAAAAAAATATGGTGGACGAAATATGTTAATAAATCACTCGTTGGCATCCCCGAGGCTCGTTGCCACGTGTGCGACGATGCGTTTGTTAGGAGCGAGTCTGTAGGGAAACATGAGTGAAATGTATGAGTCCACCAAAAAGTTTAATTTTCTTTGTGTAGAAAATTTCTTTCCATAAATTGAATGAGTGTAGAAATACTAAAATAAATAAATCAGAAACTTACTTCCCTCATGAGACGCATCTGCCATGTTATATAATATATTGTTCTGCGATATAATATAACATATAAAATACAATAAAGCTAACTCCGTTCAATAAAAACTGTTAAATGTGGTTCAATATTCTTTATGCGCGATTAGTTTATAGAAGAAAAAATTCAAAAAATTTCGAAGCACTGAGATGCATTCCCATAAGGAAAATCATTCACCAAGTTAGCGCTATGATATAATTGGCTGAGTCGCCAGTGGAGCACAATCGCCGGCATAAACATTCGACCTCACGAGGTTAGTTTGGCCGAGTTATTCAATGATTTTAGCAAAGGGAAATATGCTTCGTTTTAACAAGTATTTGAACATCGAATGCTTCTTCATGACCGAGCGATTGAAATGTCCGCGGCTGTCAGACAAAGGCGCCTCATCAAGCCGCTGTTGCCGATAAAAAGCAACAGCAATGCCAAAATTTTGCCTTCTAAATCATTTCGAGTTGTGCGGCTAGACCTTGTGAAGTCGTGAAGCACCTAAACCATCATTCATACGAGTGCGCACACCTTCCTTTGCGACATTTTAACCCCTAAGCGCTCCTACTGCGCTGGGGCTCAAAAATATTTTTCTTAGAGACAGCAGTTTTTTAATAAAAATAAAGCTTTGACCGTTTCTCATATGCATGACTACTGAACATTAAAATAGTTGAAGAACTTGAAGGGCAATTGTATGCCAGACTGAATTGTTCTCATCTCCTCCCCCACAGTCACAAACATTATACAGCTCAGTTCAGTATCATGGCTATGAACACATAATAAAAGGTTATGAGTTTGTCGATGTATTTAACGCCAAATCACAGTGGAATTAAAAAAAATATAACTCAATTCTCACTGCAGTGAGTGACAGAGAGCGCATTTTCTCCAAATCCACGAAAACGTGAAGTCACAGACAGACAGACGGACGGACAGACGGACGGTCATTACGAGCACAATAGCGCCTTTTTTCCATATATGGGAAAACGCACGAAAAATCTAGTTATTACTAAACAGGTATTGCCTGCTTGATGTCTCCTTCTATCTCACAAGATGTAGAAAAATTTTTAGTGCGACAATGCATGTATCAGATAAGGTTTCTACAGTCTTAAAA
Organism: Hyalella azteca; assembly: GCF_000764305.2. Lineage (NCBI taxonomy): Eukaryota > Metazoa > Arthropoda > Malacostraca > Amphipoda > Hyalellidae > Hyalella > Hyalella azteca. The sequence continues at coordinate 28,706 of NW_025945302.1, read as the reverse complement.
GTCCTGAAAGACTTCCTACATATTATTAATCAGTAAGATTAGTAACACCCGCATTTTCAAGTGATTAATAAAAATAAATGAAAATCAGGGTTTGAATTTTTATGAGGGAAGAAACCTCGGATGTAAAAGAATCGAGTACCTCTCAGGTTGAATTTCAAAAAAATTCAAAATATATTTCAATATATTACTGTAATGGCTATAGAGCATGGTAATATGCTATTATATTATCATTAATATGTAGTCGATGATTATTCCTCTAATTATATTTTAATTTATTACTATAATGGCTATAGAGCATTGTAATACGCCATAATATTATCATTAATATGTAGTCGATGATTATTCCTGTTACGGATAATTAAACGATCGAAAAGTAGAAAATCCAGTACTGAAATGATAATCATTAGCGAAGCAAATATCCTATTTCAGTTTGAGCTCCTTCATGACCGGAAGATAAGAATATCAGCGGCTTCTTGGATACGGCGCCTCGTGACGTAATTTATTAATGGCAGGTAGCACTAGCGATGCCTTCCTTAATTTAAGTTATGTCAATTCCCACATCTCACAGAGGCAGCTCAAGCAAACGGAACAGTTCTTGTGTTGCTACTTTGTAGGCAGTGATTTTATAGACAGCGTCATTAATTACCTCCGCTGAAATGCAAGAAAAACACGAGTTCTATATGGAGAGCGTTCATCTACCTGAAGCCTACGAACACTCGCGTTGCAGTATTATTTCGTGGACCACTAATACATGTATTAACAACTATTACATGGACCACTACATGTAATAGTTTCCATATAAATATATTAATGATCAAAAGTGGGATATTTCGGATATTACAGAGTTACAAATTTTAAATGCATCACAACATATTTGAACACCTTGGCATTACAGGTTAAGTTGAACAGTTGAAGTAGAGTCAAAGATTTACGCATAACCCGCAAATCAAAGTAGACCGTTCCCGAAATTTAATAAGAATTTACAGAGTGCAGTTCAAGCAAAGGTTTTCCTGAATTCCTGAATATTTTTTTCATTAATAAATATATATTATTTAATTTATTTAGCAGATAATTCGATACGGGGTAACTGACGCTTCTTCATTGTAAGCCTCAAGAAGCCCGGGTGAGGAATTTTCCCAACAATGCTATAGTTTATGTGCTAGATCATTGATTCATTATTAATTTTTTCTATTTATATTATATCAATTTTTTACTGTTTTAAATTCTGTTCCAACTCACAAAGAAAAGACGAAAAATGCTTGAACTGAAGCAGTGGTGTCACTGGAGTGCAGTACGTAACTAATGGCGTGCTGTGGTTGGCAGTACATAACTAGTGGCGTGCTGTGGTTGGCAGTACATAACTATATATAATTGGCTGAGTCGCCAGTGGAGCACAATCGCCGGCATAAACATTCGACCTCACGAGGTTAGTTTGGCCGAGTTATTCAATGATTTTAGCAGAGGGAAATATGCTTCATTTTAACAAATATTTGAACATCGAATGCTTCTTCATGACCGAGCGATTGAAATGTCCGCGGCTGTCGGACAAAGGCGCCGCATCAAGCCGCTGTTGCCGATATAGGGCAGCAGCGATGCCGAAAACTTGCCCTGTTAATCTATTCGAGTTTCGGTGCCAGATATAGTGTGTTCCTGATGCACGCAGGCAGTAACATATTACACCTCTTAAGCCGACATGGTAACCCTAAGCGCTTCGCAGAGCTGGGTCTCAAAAACAATATCAAAACGATTTCAGAACAAGCATACACTGGAGTGATAGACGTTTATTCATATACACGACTACTGAATACCTTGGCAGATATCGAGCCTACAGAGGCAATTGTATCCCAAACTTACCTATTCTCATGTCCTCCCCCGCCGTCACAAACTTTATTACGCAGCTCAGTTCAGTATCATGACTACGAGCACATAATAAAGGGCTGTGAGTTTGTCGACGTTTTTAACGTCAACTCACCCTGGAATTTCAAGCAAATCTAGTCATTATTAAACAGGTATTGCCTGCTTGATGTCTCCTTCTAGCCCACCAGATGCAGTAAAATTTTTAGTGCGATTATGCACGTATCAAATAAGATTGCTACAATTTGAAAAAGTTATGAAAGATTTCTTACATATTATTATTCAGTAACATGAATAACACTCGCATTTTCAAATGTTTAATATAAATAAACGATGACGTGCGATGAAGGTTTGAATTCATATAAGGAGAGAAAACTCGTGTGTAAAATAGTCGAATACCTCTCAGGTTGAATTTTCAGAGTTGAATTGCCCAAAATGCACATGATATTTCTAAATATTTCTGTCGTGGCTTTATAGCATGGGAATATGCTATAGTATAATAATCAATGTGCAGTTAAAGATTATCCCTGTTGCTGATAATTTGAGTATCGAAAAGTTCGAGTAATAAAACGACATCAGTCCAGTACTGAAATAATAATCATTAGCGAAGCAAATATCCTATTTCAGTTTGTATTTCTTTATGACGGGAAGATAAGAATATCAGCGGCTTCTTGGATACGGCGCCTCGTGACGTAATTTATTAATGGCAGCAAGCACTCTCGATGAGGCGTCCTTAATAGTGACCCATCCATACCTACTAAACACTACATTCTGATGAAGCGTCTTCCGAGGCAATTGGATCCCAGACTGAACTATTTTCATTCTAGCAGACGTGAACATCGTACAGCTGAATCACGTATTATGACTATATGAAAGTAAATTGCAGCCCGATGAAGCAAATACCCACTGTGAAACGGCAATTGAAAAAGTCAACGAGTTATCAGTAATGCGCAATCGCCTACATATGGTCTTCGAAGCCACCGTATGCAGTGAGATACGAGAACGGTAAAAAAAATTTAAAACCATTGGCGTTAAAAAAAGTGTAGACAACTTTTGAACTGTCATTTTGCAAAAAAAAATAGTAGCAGCCTACAAATCATGTTTTCATAGCTTACAACAGCTTCTTTATATATTACAAACCATAATTTCAATCAGCTGAAATCCCTATTTTCGATGCTCGGCAATCGAGTTATCTACTATTTATTATTATTCTAGTTATTTTTTTATAGCTTAAAAAATTTTTTGCAACGGTTGACAAAGTCGCTGCTTGGCAAATAAGTTTTTTATTTCATTTTCAAATGAATTTCCCCTCTACGCGAGTCTGACGTACCCGTAATTTCCTGGAATGAATCCTAATTCCTAATTTCTGAATGAATCCTAAATGTCCGCGGCTGTCGGACAAAGGCGCCTCATCAAGCCGCTGTTGCCGATATAGGGCAGCAGCGATGCCTAAAGTTTGTCATGTAAATCAATTCGAGTTTTGTGGCCAGATGAAGTGAGGCCCCAATACTCGCATTCACGCTGATACGACTACCTAAGCAACATTATAACCCTAGAGCCCTAGACACTTCACAGCGCAGGGTCAGAAAAAAGAGATTTTTTTTCCTTTTTTTATTATACCTATTTATACTAAATGTATTACGCAACATATGCATGACTACTGAATACCTTGAATAGTGGAAAGCCAATGGTATCCCGGACTGAACTATTCTTACCTCCTCCTCCCCCGCCGTCACAAACATTATTACGCAGCTCAGTTCCGTATCATTACAACGAGTTTATAATAATTGGTTATGAGTTTGTCGATGTATTTAATGCCAACTCACCCTTGAATTTACAATAATCCAGTTATTATTGAGCAGGTATTGTGTTCCGGCCCTGCCGAGTTGCTAGAATTTTGTCTCTATATCAGCCATGGCGCAGCGCAGTTTTAGGGATAGATGGCCGGTTATTGTTTCACGGCTCCATCCTGCTAAAGCGCGACCAGCCCGGCTAAACCCGGCGCCGGTCTCGGCTCAAAATTTTAACTGGGATGGAAATCTCCTCATTATATTTCAGTACGGGATGGAAATCTCCTCATTATATTTCTCCTCAGTATATTTCCTGTACGGCAATTTGCAGGAAGAGATTTATGGAAAATCTAAAAAACTGCTTATTTTCGCACAACTGGCACGGTAAAAATAATATTTAAATATATTTATCTATGTTGGGATAGGTAGTCACGATTTCGTCCCCTGTAAAAGCCGCTGCCGGGACGATGCTGATATTCTACTCTCGCTTCCAATTTCTTCCCTGATAGAAAAACGTTGCTTGCTCTCTCAGCAATGCCAGTTTGTTTTCGCTGTCGGAGCCCAGTCGATAAATAAATGATTTAAAACGTTGCAGTCAGTGGCCCGTATTGTATTTACGTATCGTAGATTGGGTGTAATAATTATCGCCAAAATAATAATTGAAACAACGTATCAATGAAAACAAAATTAAGAAATGAACAAACAACCGTGCGCTTTCATTAGGCTGACTACAATAATGATCAATCAAGTCCTTATTTTGGAACCTTTCTGCACATACAAAACCACAAGACAAAATAAAAACTAATGAAATAAATAAAGGAATAAACACAGAAATATAGCACGGTACACATGAAGACATATGATACAATAATAAATATAACTACAAATATTCACTAAAACGTAAAAATAATTAGTCTAATATATACAAGAACATTTCGTCCTCCTTACATCGCTTAGATATTTATATATTTTTATTTAGTTTAAGAATATTAAAAATTTTAACCCACGTACGTAACGCGTGCGCCACTCTACGCTGAGCGATAGTACTACTCGTACATCAATTACTTAATAAACCTGGCAGCTTTTCAGCGCGCAGGCATCAAAAATTTAAAAATGAAATAGAATTTAGTCATCGCATGAATATCTTTGTAGAAGTTGCATGCATGCGACCCATAATTACTGAACACTCCAGTCCAGTGAAGAGGCTTGAAGCAGCAATTGTATCACAAACTGAACTAATCTCACCGCTGTCGTCACAAATACTATTGTGCAGTTCAGTTCAGTATCATGGCTACGCGGACAGAACAGAAGGCCGCGAGTTTGTCTATGTATTTAGTGCTAACCCATTCAGCAATTTCATACACAGGTAAGCAAGTTATCTCTGAAAAGTTATGGCCTACTAGATGTCATCCCCGAATACACTGAATATAGGAATATTATTAGTATGGTAATGATGAAAAGGGAAAAGATGGAATACCGGATCGTTAATTATAAAAGGTATATCTTGTAAGAGTTTTTCACAGCTTTCTGATTAAATTGTTACGGTCTGGAACATTCGCCATATTTTCACAGTCGTCATCAGTTGAAAAACTCCCTGCCTGGAAAATGAGCTCCCTAAAATGTTTCTGAATGTAAGTCAACTTTATTACAAAGTGTAAAAAAAGGATTAATGCGATTGTCTTGAATAATATTCTCCGACTCTGCTGGTCTCTGATGTTTTCAGATGGTGAATTTATAGAATTTAATTCTCGCTTGATTTGTCGATACGATGAATCAGCTTGCATTAATTTGAAATCATTAGATGTAATAATATTTTTTGTTTCTTTCCCTGTCAATTTTTAGAGAGCGATTGGATTTACCATATTGAATTTAATTTTATTTACGGTAGATAAATTATTTCCTGTTATATTTGCGCTTCTGTAATTGTCAGGTAAAATAAATTTACTTTCGTCCATCAAATTTATGTGAAATAAAACTTCATGTCACAGTAAAAAAAGTAATAAAAAGGAAATTGTTAATAAAGAAGGAACTCGAACTAATTAACCTCGTGGTGTCGGTGATGATAATATGGCGGAGTCTGGTTTGTTGCCGATTGGTGAAATATTCGCAACTTATTCCCATGAGGCCAAGAAACGTTTTTAATTTAGCGAAGAATCATTATTAGCGAAGCTTTTTCGTTTGAGTGGAATATCCTCCTACTTTCCGTGCTTTTCCATGACCATAAGCTTGATATTTCTGTAGTTAGGATGATAATCATTCTTTGTTCTACATCCTTCTCATTTTAATTCTGAGGTGTCAGCTTTTATTAGACCATATTGACTTTTATACGATTCTTAACAACCCGGCCACCTTATCGATTTCGCCATAAACTTTCACGAGCACATGCAAGTTTCGAACCCCCAACTCGCTGCCCCACTCTCCATCACCTTAAACTACTCGGGAAAAACGAGACTTTGATTTCACTCAATTTTCAATTTTCTTTGTGTAGAAAAGTTTCTATTCAAAAATTTATTGCCAATAGAAAAACAAAAATATATAAATCAGAAACTTACTTGCCTCATGAGACGCATCTGCCATGTTATATAATATATTGTTCTGCGATAATATAACATATAAAATACACTAAAGCTACAACCCTTCAGCAATAACAACTGTTGAATGTGGTCCTGAAATTATTTATGCGCGATTAGTTTGTATAAGAAGAAATTCAAAGAATTTCGAAGCACTGAGATGCATTATAAGGAATATCATTCACCAAGTTATCGCTATGATATAATTGGCTGAGTCGCCGGTGGAGCACAATCGCCGGCACAAACATTCGACCTCACGAGGTTAGTTTGGCCGAGTTATTCAATGATTTTAGCAAAGGGAAATATGCTTCGTTTTAACAAATATTTGAACATCGAATGCTTCTTCATGACATCAAGCCGCTGTTGCCGATATAGGGCAGCAGTGATGCTCAAAACTTGCCTTCTCAATCAATACGAGTTTCGTCGTCAGCTATTGTGAGGTCCCGATGCACGCAGGCAGCATCATATTACGCTCCGTATTCAGTCATTATAACCCTAAGCGCTTCGCTGCGCGGGGTTTCAAAAATATTAATCTATATAGGATGACAAAAAGGATAAGAGCGAGAGACAGACGTTGATTCATATGCACTACTACTGAATACCTCGACAGTTTTGAAGACAATTGAGGCTAGTGTATCCTAAACTCAACTATTCTCACCTGCTCCTCCCCTCCGTCACAAACATTATTACGCAGCTCAGTTCAGTATCATGGCTACGAGTTTTGTTTGTTTGTTGTTAACATTGACAACGAAAATTAGCCCACTTCTGATTGTTCGAGAGATCTGAAATTCGGCATGCAGGCTATTTTCGCCTAACAATTTCAGATACAATCATAAAAACTTGTAATTAGAGACCGAAATTAGTTTAATTGAGTAAAGTATATATATAGTATATATATAGTAAATATATAGTATGACGTGCGACGAGCAGGCGCTAAGACGTCATACTATATAGACGAGCAGGCGCTAACGCTGCGTATCATCGATACGTACGTAAGTCATACTCAAGTCTTATTTAATCGTTTTTCTTGTGGACTAAAAAGTAGAAAATAAAATACTTAAAAAAACTTAAAAAAAAAACACGTTTTTCGTGTGGACTAAAAAGTAGAAAATAAATTATGGTTCGCCCCAAAAAAAACGTGGGTCGGGCTGTACGTTCACCATCAAATTTCCAAAATTCGTGTGTTGTGTGCTTTTCGCTTTAATCATACATCTGCCCGACACACGTTTCTTTCGGGCGAACCATAATTTATTTTCTACTTTTTAGTCCACACGAAAAATGTGTTTTTTTTAAGTTTTTTTAAGTATTTTATTTTATTCTATACTTCTTATATCAGATATTAACGCACAGAACCGGAGTCTCTTTCTGTGCCAATAACAAGTACCAGAGGAGTCATGCAGCGGAAAAAATCGCAATAATTCGTCAGGAATAACTAGCGTACCCAAAATAATTTAACTAATCGGAAAATCGGTATCGGAGAGAAGTTACTAAATACCACGGCCAGATTCGATAACACGACGAGCAACTTTATCCTAAACTAAACTATTCCCACATCTCACAGAGGCAGCTCCAGCAAACGGAACAGTTCTCGCCTTGCTACTTTGTAGGCAGTGATTTTATAGACAGCGTCATTAATTACCTCCGCTGAAACGCAAGAAAAACACGAGTTCTATATGGAGAGCGTTCATCTACCTGAAGCCTGCAAACACTCGCGTTGCAGTATTATTTCGTGGACCACTGCGTGAAACTATTCGTAAATAATTATATGTGATCATAGGAGATGGATTTCAGATCAATAACGTTCATGAGAGACTTTAATGGACATCTTCAAAGCTACAATTTTTCGATAAATAATTAAATTCTTATTCAATGAACAAATTTGAGTGAATACGCCATTAAATAATTTATATCTACGATCCTTTTTTTATATTTTTTGGCAGCGTTGGTGTGGTTCATACGAAATTTTATAACTTCTTCAAAATTTCTCTAAAAAATATAATTTCTAGGTTACCCGCACCCGCGCCCAATCTTATGCAGCGAACTGTAACCACTGGGCCACCCTGCATCTTCATGATGGTGCTAAAGCCCTGTCATAAAATTTTACAGAAAATTCCATTTTAATCCACAATGAATCTTATCGCATGAAGATTCACAAATAATTTTTTTACTTTTCTTCTGCAACGATAAAGAAAATGTAATCCCTAATCCGTTTGACGTGTCGGACAATTTTACGTCCGGACTCGCGGCCGGTCTCCAAGGGACCGGCCATGTGACCAAGGAATATCTCCCAAAGTAATGAACAGAATTAAATGTAACTTTGTACCCGTTTTAATTAGGACCTAATGGGGATGTTTACCTCGTGAAAGCTATTTAAATTTCGCCTTCATTCGTGAGTTTTACGATTAATCGGGCCGCAATTCGCAGTGACCAAGATAGATAACTAATGAAGATTTGAACGAAATTTTGAATATTCATTCCTAACCTCCCAACGGTGAAGTTAAGCTCGTGAAGCCGAAACACATCAATTTACACTTGAATTATTTGAAAAATGTTCGAATTATTCATAAAATGTTTCTTAATACTTTCAACAGTAGATGTAAATTATTGCCGTATAACTCACGAACAAAGGGGTTACCGAAAAAAATTTTCACGTGCTAAATATCACAGTTAGGTCCTAATGAATACATGTACAAGTTTCATCGAGCTGCGTTCCTTAATTTGGGAGATCTTTTTTGGAGACCGGCCGTAAAATTGTGGAGACCGGAGAAAGTTTTAGAGACCGGCCGTACAATTGTCCAAGACTTCGTATAACTCCACTCGTGTAGATTGATAGCCACGACTCACGAGTGTAGTGGATTGTTGGTGCGAATAGAGCGCAATGATAAAATCTAAAACCAATATTTTGAATATATTTATTTGAAAATTTTTAATATATTTATTTGAATAATAGAACCAAAAACCAATATTTAGGATGATAAATCAAACTTCATGGGTAATATATCTTTTTTAATTGAAAATACTGAAGTTTCCATTTCGACGTCGCAATTAATTAAGTGATACCTTCAATTTTTACTAAGAAAATATTCAGGACTTAGAGGAAACGAAATTTCACAGAGACTTTATATTATAAGATTATAACAACTTCATTTGCTCACCCCTAATGACAGCAGCAATAAATGAAAGAGTATCTCCTAGAAGATTTTCGTTTTCTCTGAATAACATTTCTTTCATCTTAAAATCGGTTTTCACGGTTAAACTAACTTAAATTCAAAATTGATATGCAAAAATCAAAGCAACAAGACGACCGCGTCCAAGTGCTACGACCGCTAGGACACGGTCTCAATCAGAGCTGGGCAGCGCTACTTAGAAATGTAGCGGCCGCTACCGCTACCGCTACATGCTCTAAATGTAGCGGGCGCTACCGCTACCGCTACATGCTCTAAATGTAGCGGGCGCTACCGCTACCGCTACATGCTCTAAATGTAGCGGGCGCTACCGCTACCGCTACACCCACTAGATTGTAG
>NW_025945302.1:17040-18705 GCF_000764305.2 Hyalella azteca | reverse complement strand
AGCGGCAAGACTACATATCTTGGTGTATCTGGCATCTGAGCTCAGTTACCCTCCTAACATTGTACGTAGAGGTGCGCTACAAGTTGCTGCTAGCATCCTTGAGTGGATTAAGCTACAGAAGCCTGTAGTTTGGTATCCATGCTACATTGAGTGCCTATTTCGAGGTGCGCGGGACTTTGTCGCGCCGTCCTGAAAAAGTTCAACTTATTGTCACGGAAAACCTATCTCCTCCTACAGTTTTCAAGCTACAACAATGAGACACATACCATTCGACTCGCAAAGACCATACCTATCGATTTGAACATCACTTTTTTTAATTTCTGTCTGGTTCGTTTTTTATATGGAGGAGAAGGGGGGGGAGGGGGCAAAATGAGAAAAATTGGAAAAACGCGCATAAAAAAAACTATGGGGAAAATGAAAAAAAACATGTTTGAATCGACAGGTATGGTCTTTACGAACCGAATGATACGTGTCTCGATGTTGTAGGATGATATTTGTAGGAGGAGATCAATTTTTTCGCAAAATTCATAGAAGCAAAATGTTATTTTTTTACATTTTACGTATGTATGTGAAGTTTCATGATGATCGGATAATGTACAAAATTGTAGTACAATTTAAGGATCTTAGATTAAGAAGTTGCACCTTATGTTAAAAATTGGAATTCCAAATCATTACTGTTACTGTACCGTGACTCCAATATATGCTTATAGTCACGAACTATAGTCAGCCCAACCGCATGGCTAGCTAGAGGCAATGAATCAACAGTCAGTAGAACTTCAGATCCCATCTGGTGCTGACTTGTCCACTTTGGTCTCATCATCTTTTGTATCTTCAGTTAGTCTTCACCGTAACCCGACCACCTAGTTCTCTGGGCACTCTTCGCCTGATGCGTACACCTTCGCCGTATCTCCGGAGTTATCCCTACACTTACGGAGACGCTCGCTACTACCTCGACGAGCAGCACGTGCCGGTGGTGACGTGGATGATCAACCTATCTTGGCGGTTGGCTTTGGGAGGTGTTGAGATCTGCAGGGAGGCCCACGATCTTAGCGCTGATGGCCCCACGGCGAGATCACGGTACGATTCCAGGAGTGTTCCGTGTTCTCATTCAGTATGGAACTTTTTCCGATCGCTGAGCAAGTTCCTTTAATATAAAAAGCTTCTACGTCATAAACCATTTAATCAGTCAGTTTGAATTGGAATTCTAATTTACAATCTAATTTAAAATTACATTGAAATTCTGTCAATAGCTAAACCCTTTGTAAACTATTTGCAGTGGCGCTAAAGGTGGAAGATGCCTGGATGGAGTCTGGGTCAGAAGCCTTACTGGCTTCTGATTTTCGTTCAATAAACTTGTTTCGTTCCTTGACTTTAGTCCATTTTCCCCATTATTTAGTGCAGATAACAACTGTGAAGTTTTTCTGGAGGGTAGCCGGTCCCCTTAAAGGTTCGAAACCTCATGTTCAACAATATGCAACAAATTACTGCCAATATGCTTGCTCTCAAGTAGGGAAAAGAAGGATTTTTACGTAGGCAGGTTTTATTTGAAATATCAATCTCCAAGTTCCAACCTGTTGCTACGGAGATATAGAATGTACACGAGATATTAATGTAATAGGCCCGTGCCAAATGCAGTCGTGTACCAAATTATATAAGGAACTGTTC
>NW_025945302.1:0-16389 GCF_000764305.2 Hyalella azteca | reverse complement strand
AAGGAATCCTACCTACATAATAACTTAATGTAAGGAATCCTACCTACATAATAACTTAATGTAAGGAATCCTACCTACATAATAACTTAATATAAGGTATCCTACCTACATAATAACTTAATGTAAGCAATCCTACCTGCACAATAACTGAAGGTAAGGAATCCTGCCTACATAATAACTTAATATAAGGTATCCTACCTACATAATAACTTAATGTAAGGAATCCTACCTACATAATAACTTAATGGGCGCTCAGGAACAATCCCCCTCGAAGCGCGAAATCCCATATGACTGGAGCGATATTAGTAGTATATTAGTATTACTAATATAATAATATTAGTATAATTATTAATATTAGTAACCGGAGCAATATTAGTAGTATGTTAGTATTACTAATAAAATATAATAAAATAATATTAGTATTAATAATAATATTAGTAACCGGAGCAATATTGTAACAAGCCTACTTCCCAAAAAGGATACGTTCTAGTGAGCACAAAATGACTTGCACTGATGGTTGCCGCCACGTACGACAACTTTAAAATGTTATCTGTTGCGTACAAACGTCCTCAGGTTGCTACACTCAATAGTTTACGTATAATTCAAGTTGTTATGTTATGTTCCCGTTAAGTTATGTTCCCGGAGAGTGACATATGGCGGTAGAGGGTTGAGTGTAATATGATTGACATATTCAGAATGCAACAATGACTTAAGTGCAGCAGATTCATTAGCCTGTTGCTCTTGGCTACCTATGGTAAAGAAGTTCAAGAATGAACGCGTTCAAGAACAGACTAGACAAGGCCATGCAGGAGCATATGTTAATTTAGTCTTGAAATGCCTCGTATCCTACGGTACAACTGAAATCTAGAAATGATTTTAAACCTACCGTCTATTGTAAAGATCTGATAAAAAGGCCCGTCTAGCCAAGGAAGTACAAGAATCGGCGACAAGCCGATGATGGTTGCATATATCACTCGGTCGAAACAAGGAAATCATTACAAATCATTACAAAGAAAAAATTGTTTCGTATTCAGCAATTTTCTGCATTGAAACACACATATTCGCGATGTATGTGCTCATTGTGATAAAGGTTAATGAATATACCTACAGTCGACAATGGCGGCTCAAGTTTGGCTGCTGTTGTGGAATAGTTTAGTCATAGCTCAAAAACGNCACAGAGGCTGCTCAGTCAAACGGAACAGTTCTCGCCTTGCTACTTTGTAGGCAGGGATTTTATAGACAGCGTCATTAATTACCTCCGCTGAAACGCAAGAAAAACACGAGTTCTATATGGAGAGCGTTCATCTACCTGAAGCCTGCGAACACTCGCGTTGCAGTATTATTTCGTGGTCCACTGCATGAAATAATTCCCATATAAATATATGATCATAGGAGATGAATTTCAGATCCATAACGTTCTGGAGTGACTTTAATGGGCATCTTTAAAGTTACAATTTTCCGATAAATAATTAAATTCTTATTCAAGGCTTACATTTGAGTGAATACGCCATCAAATAATTTATATCTACAATACTTTTTTTATTTTTAGGCAGCTTGGGTGTGGTTCATACGAAATTTTATAACTTCTTCAAAATTTCTCTAAAAATATAAGTTTTAGGTTACCCGCACCCGCGCCCAATCTCATGTTGCAGTATTATTGGAGTCAATATTCCCATTCTACCTTATTAACAAACAGGAACTAATGATTTGCCCGAGTTAAACTATTGCTCATGTATATAGGTTTTAGAAGCATATTGTTGCGGACTATTTATTGCTTTTCAGCGCAACTGTTGTCTAAGGCAGAATTAATTGCATACGCGTGCATCAGGTTTCATTTTTTGCTTCATAATCCCAGATGACACGGTTTCTGGAAAGAAACCGGTACAAATACATAATTCAATACGAAAAAACGAAAGGTTATTGAATTTATAAACAATATTCGCAAATAATAAAGTAATTACAATGGCTTTCTAAACAACAAAGAAATATTCAAACAAGAGAACTAAGCTCACCAAAATTCGTTCCTGATCTAAGTTCGGTCTGTACTCCGCAGCCGACAGATGACGAACGAGCGGAAATGTTTCGCAAGACTACAGAATTAAGCTACTATTCTAAAGCAAATGTTGCGTTCACAACACATATGTTTTTGTTATGGCATATCATAGAGGGTAATCATCAGATAAATTGATAAAATAATCTGCTTGTGCGCATGCAGCTTAGATTTGTTAGGATATTCGTATCAATTTTTAATTTAATAGGCCATCTGTTAATTTTTAATTTAATAGATCTGTTGACAGGTCTATCAACAGATGAGAGGTCTCGTTTAGCTACTTCAAACTGCAAAACGTTTATGAGAAAGATCCTGGCTCATATCTTTATTAGAATTGCAGATTGAGTTACCGCTAAATACATAGACAAACTCACAGCCTTTTGTTTTGTACGCGTAGTCATGATACTGAACTGACATGCACAATAATGTGTGTGACGACAGCGGTGAGAATAGATCAGTCTCGGATACAACTGCCTGTTGAGGTTCTTCACATCACCGGAGTATTCAGTAGCTATGGATAGGAAACAACGTTCGTTTCTTTGTTCAATCTTGTAAAATTCTAAGCATGTGTCGCTATAATATTCTTGAAGCCTGTTCGCTTAACAGCGCAGAAGGCTTACGTAAGTAGTAATATAATTTAGTCCCTATGGAGCTTGACTAAGCGTATCGATACGGCACAATAACTCAAGTTGATTGACTAGGCAAAACTTAGGCATCGCTGCTGACATCGGCACATGCCCCATGATGAGACTTCTCTGTCCCAACGCCGCGGATTCGAGAAATTAATTTCCAATCCTGTAATTGAAATTCTTTAACATCTAATTACTAAACAAAACTAAGATGTAATTTTGAAGAATTTTAAATAGTTTAAAATTTCCGGGTCATGGTCTCATTACTTGCTCTGTGTCTTGTGTGGTTTAGGTGACGCCTGGGGTACTTCTGACGCCTGGGGTACTTCTAACGTTAACATTTCGACCATGCAACTTTACTTCACGCCCTCTATCAATAATTTCAGGCAGTTCGTTGCACAACTCCGCAACATTAACTCGCAGGGTGCTGCTGTATCTCATCCTCGTTTTGTGCCACCGTCGGACACTAAGATACCCAGTGGTGATGTTCAGCCCCTGCTCTTCTGTTGACCCCATGGAGTAAAGCTTGTATTTGAAGCCCTGCCTGAGCTCGGTCGGAACGATGGACGTGAGCTCCTGTGTCGTCTGCTCTACGATAAACCTCCACGGCCCATGGTTCCTCGCTGCGGCTACCACTACCTTGACCCCAGCAACCTTCCTCTGCGGGCGTGTGGACTAGCCTTGGCACCAACTCAGCACCGGCAATCCATGCAAGGATTGTTTAGTATTTCAGGTATGTCACCCTATCTCTCTGGGCACGGAGCAAGAGGTGATGAGGTACTAAATTCTATTCCTTTCACTCATGACCCGAGTAAATAATAAATCCCGTATAAATTACTTCAATAATTTTATGAGTTATGAATTTTCATAATTTTTCTAAAAATCTCGCTATTTGATCTTTTTGTAAATGCTGTATATTCTACACCCAATATAGAACGTGTGGAAAAAATTTGCACTTGCTCGGCGTATTTTTGTACTAAAATTCGCGAATTTTGTCTCTAATGACCTTTACCGAATCGAGCTTTAACTTTCCACGTCCGATCTAACTTTGTGCTTTACTTGACCACCGTTTTTTTTTAATTCTTCAGAATTTACGGGTTGGAAAGACGCGGAAGCAAGGCGCAACTCCATTGCCTCTTCACACACAGTGAAGTGGAGACGCTACCGCAAATTTGAGGCAGTACCGAGCAAGTTTAGGGATGATGGCATTAATGCCATTTAGTAATTTTCATTAAAGAAAAGACTATTTAAACCTTGCTTGTAATCGTGTTTGGTTTGACCTCAATTCCTTTTGATTATTTTCCTCGCTTCCCAAAGTTTTGTCCAATTACTGCACTCAAATCTCACTGATTGCAGTGGGTTCAAAGCCATGTAGAAGATTGCTTATTAATTATGATACTCGTCTGCCTTTTATAACGAATACAGAGTGAGTAGTTGCCAAATACAATACAAATTATCTGTTGGTCATGTACCAATGAATAATTCTATTATCTCGTCCGTGTAGTCATGATACGCAACTCAGCTGCACGATGACTGTGATGGCGGCGGTGAGAATAGTTCAGTCTGGCATGAAACTGATTTTACAGACGCTTCATCTGACCGTAGTTTTCAGTAGCTACGAATAGAAGAAACATTTGACAATATTCCATATATTACTTTGAAATTTTATTAAATATAATTAAATTTGAAGTCTTAAAGCTTGCTTGTGAAGAGGAATATGAGTGAGATTTAATAAGAAGTTGGATTTATTCTTAACGAGTGGATCCTCTGTGTGCAATTCTGACCAAGGGTTTCACGCCTCCATTTAATTTATCAGACAATCGCCGCCTCGTGAGGCGCCTGTGTAGGACTGGTGCCTTCCTCAATCGCGTGGCCATATAAAAGCAATAAATTCTCATTCAATTCAGTTGAGAAAAATTCAATCTGAAAGAATGACAAAATTTCGTTGCAAAAAATGACCCTGGAACAATGCTGAAAGTCCANATACAGGGTGCGCCACAGAAACTTACTTATTTGAAAAAATTCCTGTGCGGTTAGTTGGTCGGGTAGAAGGGCGAGAGGGGGTGCATCTGAAGGGGAAAGTTCCCAAGTTTGTTTCTCAAAGTTTCTCAAATAAATTTGCTGTAGTGCAAGATTAACTGAACGAGATTTTGTTGCCCCTCAAAATGCATGTAAAATGCTGGTTGACAACCTGCCTGAAGACGCGGTCTTTTTTTTCAGTGGCGAGGCTCACTTCCACACTTCCGGCTGCGTCAACAGGCTAAACATGCGTTATTGGTGTGGTGTAAATCCACGTGAGTTTCACCAGAAGCCACTTAACTGTGAGCGAGTTACTGTCTGGTGTGCGACGTCGGTAATGGGAATAATTGGTCCTTATTTTGTTAAGAAAACGAACGCGCAGTTACAGTTAATGGAGCTCGTTACAGGAACATGATCGAGGAACTTTTTCTTACACGACTCGAAGAAATGAACTTTAGGAACGTGTGGTTTCAGCAAGATGGAGCCACAGCACACACAGCACGAGACTCGATGAATTTGTTGCGACAACATTTCCCCGACCGCCTCATCTCTCTCAGAGGCGATCTCCAATGGCCGCCACGCTCTCCAGGTTTGACTCCATGCGATTTCTTTTTATGGGGATATTTGAAATTTCTGGTTTATGTCGATCGACCACGGACCATAGCACACCTCAGAACAACATTCGAGACGTCAGTGCCAAAATGCCGATTGATATGCTGCATGGAGTGGAAACCATTACGAAAAAAGCGACTTCATTAGTTTATGCGTAATGAGATTTAACTTTCAAAACTGTATGAAAAAAATTGGGATACTGTTTTCTCGAATAAAAAAAATTTAAAACAATAACTGAAGTACTTTTGTTTTTATTGACCTTTCAAATAAGTAAGTTTCTGTGGCGCACCCTGTATATCCATTAATACAGTATGTAGTCGATGATTATTTCCATTACGGATAATTGAACGATCGAGAAGTAAAAATCCAGTGCTGAAATAATAATAATGAGCGAAGCAAATATCCTATTTCGGTTTGTGCTTCTTCGTGACCGGAAGATAATAATATCCGCGGCTTCGTAACGTAATTTGTTTATGGCAGACAGCACTAGCCTTTCTTATTTTAATTGATACTTTCAATACCGGAAAATAACTCTCCTATAATCAGTAAACACGCACTGCATAATCGGCGTCTTTTACCAAGCCCAAAACATATGGCATAGGAGTTTCTCAGCGGATGAACTTGCAATAACTCATCAGAAATACCGGTGTATCTAGGGAATGTAACTAAAAGTATAAATATTATACTATATAATATAATACTATATATGTTAACAAATACTATATAATAGCACTGCATAATTTATGTAATACACTATCGGAATTCAATGTCTGAAAATAGTCCCTGAAAATCACAGACAGATTATAGATAACGCGACGAGCAACTTTATCCTAAACTAAACTAAACTATTCCCACATCTCACAGAGGCTGCTCAAGCAAACGGAACAGTTCTCGCCTTGCTACTTTGTAGGCAGTGATTTTATAGACAGCGTCATTAATTACCTCCGCTGAAACGCAAGAAAAACACGAGTTCTATATGGAGAGCGTTCATCTACCTGNAGTGAATTTGTCAGGGTGGCTCAAGAAAAATAGGCTTGTGGCTCACACTGATAAGACTAAGTTGATGCTTTTTACTCACAGACCCGTTTCCTTTCCACGCGAAATCCCTTTTAATGGGACAGTTTTAGAATGGGTCGATGATTTTAGATATCTTGGTTTAATAATCGACAATAAGTTTTCCTACAATAAACACATTGCCTACGTCTGTCAGGGGCTGAGTAGAGCCCACGGTGTTTTTTTTTTGCGTGCTCTATCAAGTGTTATACCTCTTCCATCACTATGAACGCTTTTCTACTCAATTTCCGTATCTAAACTGTCGAACACGTTGGTCATATGGGGTGGGGTATCTTCTAATTCTAAAAAACGCGTCATCACATTAATAAATAAATCGTTGCGTACTATATTTCGGGTTAGGTATGATGAAAACAATATCCCTTTGACTCGTACTACTGTATTATATATGCAGTCGAAAATTTTAAAACTTGACGATATGTACAAATTTCTGCTTTTAAAATTCATGAATAGGGCACTCTTCCACGATGAACGTCTTTTTAATTCTGCATTCGCCTCTCTTGTTCCCCTACATCCCCATGACACCAGGGGCATGCGTTTTAACTTACCCCCGGTTCGTTTGGAAATTGAAAGAAACGGTACAGTTTTTAATTGTGTGAAATATTTTAATGAATTACCTGATGATTTTAAAATTAATTGTTCTAAATTCAGTTTGAAGACTAAATTCCGCGATTTTATTCTTACTCGTTATTAATTTTACTCTGATTGGTTTCGTAAGATTTTTGGTAATTGCCTTTTCTCAATAATATTTTTGAAAAATAATATGGTGTAAGTCAACATTGTTTTGACTTTTGGTCTTAGTTGTATTTAATTTTTTTGGGTAGGGTTGTTATTGCCTTTGTTGAATATCATTTTTAGTTGCCATGCCAGTTATTCATATATCAGTTATACCTACTAAAGGTTAATTTTGATCAGGATGTTTTCAATTTAGTCACTTTCTGTTCCCTTTTGTCTTATCCTATCGTCATTATATGTTATTGTTTTTCAATTGTAATGTCGCCTGTGAAGCTTTTTAGCTTATATGGGCATTCATATGGAAGCATTTTGTATTTTTTTCTCCAAATTTTTGCCATTTTCTTGTTATGAATTTTTTTTTGTATGCTCCTGCGTGAATAAAGAAAGAATAAATTCCAGCCTATTTCACAATATACGCGTAAGGGTACGCACACAGTGAAAGCAGGTTTGCCCGCGCATGCAACCTGCTCCAACCTGCCACAAGAATGAACATAGGATAATAATGTAAGTGTTCACGGTGAAAACCTGTACGAATAGGCTTCTGTTTTTTATGGTTTCAGGCGCCAGCCTGAGCAGGTAACCAGCACGCTGGCAACCTGCTTTCACTGTGTGCGTGCCCTAACTCACGAATGAAGGTGAAATAAAAAAAATTACGAGCTGAACATCACCGTTAGGTTCTGATGGATACGTGTTTCAAGTTTCAAAGAGCTGCGTTCATTAGTTTGGGAGATATTACTTGCTAATTGAATTTGGAGATTGGTCGTGAGACCTCCATGAGTCCGACCGTAAATTCGCCCGCGATGTCCTAGGTTTCTAGTGCTGAAACAGCTAAATCAGCTGAAAATATTGGTTCACTAAATGGGGTTCTATTTGTGAAAAACACATATGTGTTTAACCTTTGTCTTTTAAAATTGAACCGTACTAAATTTCAAGAATGAGGCGTATGTCCGTGGGGGGCGCTAGAAATTCACTAGGGAGCCAAAGGGGGCGCCAACGTGAAAAAGTTTGGGAACCACTGGAATAAATCAATCGAGCGCGTTTCTGCGGTGCGCTGCCAGACGCACCTGACGTATCTTCACAGGCTCAGGGTTCGATGGGCAGCCTCTGGGCAGCTTGCTAGCTCGGTATGACTCGGCTCGGCCAACCCTCGTCATACTCTCAGGCGACTATAAAGTCTGAAATGAGATTTTGAACCAGAAGCTGATTTCGATCGAGTGACCAAGCATATCCAGAATAACTTTGCGTCCAGTATGGTGACTATTCGGCAGAAGCCTGGCCGGTCCCTGAATTTTGTTAGGCAGGTTTCACTGTGTGCGTGCCCTAACTCACGAATGAAGGTGAAATAAAAAAAATTACGAGCTGAACATCACCGTTAGGTTCTGATGGATACGTGTTTCAAGTTTCAAAGAGCTGCGTTCATTAGTTTGGGAGATATTACTTGCTAATTGAATTTGGAGATTGGTCGTGAGACCTCCATGAGTCCGACCGTAAATTCGCCCGCGATGTCCTAGGTTTCTAGTGCTGAAACAGCTAAAACAGCTGAAAATATTGGTTCACTAAATGGGGTTCTATTTGTGAAAAACACATTTGTGTTTAACCTTTGTCTTTTAAAATTGAACCGTACTACATTTCAAGAATGAGGCGTATGTCCGTGGGGGGGGCTAGAAATTCACTAGGGAGCCAAAGGGGGCGCCAACGTGAAAAAGTTTGGGAACCACTGGAATAAATCAATCGAGCGCGTTTCTGCGGTGCGCTGCCAGACGCACCTGACGTATCTTCACAGGCTCAGGGTTCGATGGGCAGCCTCTGGGCAGCTTGCTAGCTCGGTATGACTCGGCTCGGCCAACCCTCGTCATACTCTCAGGCGACTATAAAGTCTGAAATGAGATTTTGAACCAGAAGCTGATTTCGATCGAGTGACCAAGCATATCCAGAATAACTTTGCGTCCAGTATGGTGACTATTCGGCAGAAGCCTGGCCGGTCCCTGAATTTTGTTAGGCAGGTCGGCTTTTGTGATGCAAAAATAAAAATTAATTTAATTTCGACGATTTTGTTACCGTTGCCTTTACGTCTCTGTTCTACATCTTTCATCATGCGACTTGCCCTTTGAGCATTTTAAATTTTTTGTAATTTTCAAATTCCAGTTGCGGGAAGCTGTTGAAGCTGTTGTGACAAACAACAGCTTCAAATATTTTGCATCTAAGTTCTCGTAATAACGTCTGATCATTTTTGTATATTAGTTTATTTATCCGTGTCAATGTTTTCAAAAACTTTATGACCTTGTCAACATGATCCCCAGTTTTTTCCACCGTCTTATCAAGCTTCGCTATAGCATTACATCTACGTCTTGTAATATCGCTTCTTGGTTCCGATCCCTACCAAGTTGGATAACTGCATACGTTGCAGCGTTTATTTTTATAACCCTTTCATTTCACACATTTTCAAAGCAATTTCATTTCATTTTCAGTTTCATATACTTGTACCCTAAAAGACAGCAATCAATTAAGAGAATCATAGGCCCTGAAAACTCTTCATTTTCTCTCATGTACAAAGTAATCTCTAACGCACGAAATCTGCAACCGACTGGACAGCAATGAGAAGGGTGGTTTGCCATTCCGTGGCTTACTTGGGTAGTTTAGGGATAGAATTCGATCATTTAAAATATCTTCATCAAAATTAACAATATTTATTCCGACTGCCATCCACCTCGCCGGCGCCAGTATAGGCCGTCACGAGCTGCGCTCAACTCACGCCGCCTGAATGACGCGACAATGACTAAAGCAGTAACGAAACACGCATGAATTGCACTTAATATCAGTGACAAACATGTTAAGTAATTTTAGAGAATGAAATGGTAATCCATCTTTCTAATCTTGAGTGATCAAGCCCCTGACAATCATGATTATCATCATCACCTCCATTAACATCATCGTATATCACATAAAAAGCAATGAGAACAAAGAAAATTTATTTAAAATTAGCTATGCAAACAAATTAAAAATTGTATAAAATACATGCTGAAAACCAAATTCACTAATCGAGAAACACCACAAACAATGGCGACTTGAATTCTATATAAATAGGGGCTATACCCTAACTTTGCTAGAACCCTCCTGCTATTAGGCTATCAGAAAATGGAAATATCCTAGCACACGACATGACAGCCGAGCAATAGGAGCGATTACAATAAAATGCTCCTCCCCTGGACTTCACACCTAACCATCTTAAGTGATTACAACACTTCTCTTTAACTTCATTTCTTGTTTGTCTGCTACAAATCTTATAATCGATATTAAAGACACTTCTACATGTTCAATCGACCTGAAATTTCACACACTTGCGTGAAGTCGGAGACAATGCATGAATCAATTGACAGAATAAATTATTTTGTACACTTATTTTTGTGTAATATTAAAATAACATGAAAATTATATTTTTTAAATATATGAGTATACAATTAGAAATTCATTGTACATATGTAACATCAGTGACACTGGACTCTTTAGTAAGTGTTTTCTCTAAAAGTAATTTTAATCGCATATTATTTCTAAACTATGATTCCTATTATTTACATTTTTAAATATCGCCATGTCAGGTGAATGTGCGAAAATCATATTTACAAATTAAAATCTCCAATTTAAACTACCAAATTAATGATGCAAAAAGTCGTTCTCTTTTTATCATAACACTAGAAGTAAGAACGAAAAAAACTTATAACCAAAATCCAGATCTCAAAAAACATATAATAATAATAACAGTACGGAAGACTCCTAGCACAATTTTAGGCGACAAAAATTTTCGTCTAGCTCAATTTTTCGTACCCTCTTGTTATTCAATTGTTTCTGTTCTGATCACCTCTTCCAATTCTTCCGTTTCTCATTACAAATTGAAGCCACTCACACACACGCAGCGTGTGCAGCATGGGATCTAAGGCCCGTCACTGACATGAACAGTAATTAATGTGCAATAAACAACCATTAACGGCACCTGAGGGTGAATATTAGCGCAATACAAGGAGGACAAAAGAAGTAATATCCTTTCTGAATGCCCGGCCGTGCACTAGCTCTGTCATCTTTTCATATTTTGATGTATCACAGGAAGTTTTCTGATGTTCGTGCAACAGTCGAAATAATTAAAATCAGGGCAATTAAGTTACATATTATAGCTACGGTCAAAATACTCTTTACATCTAATTAACGTCTCACAAATTTTAACCACGTATATGGACCTCTCCCATTCGATGCCAGAGTGACATCATAGGTGCCACAAATAGAAAAATAGACATTCCTTTGAGTACCAAACTGTGCGCTCAATATTTTCTACTCATTATTAACCGGCAATTAACTGTCCCACCAAAGCAGGCATTTTCGAGCCTAAACTGGTCGGTTCATTCCTGTTCCCTGGGCGCTTATCACGGAGAATAAATAGCTGGAGGATCTTCACAGAGACGGATTCGCCTTCGGTGTGCACTGTTGATAAAAAATGGAAGCCATTAGAGCTATGTCGCCACCTGCACAAGACACCAACAGTAAACAGGGCCACACCATTCCTCTGAACAGTTACATGCAGATTACGTATGGTGTGATACCTAACTCCACCGCGACGATCAGTTGGATTCACCACCTCCACAGCGCTGCAGCAAATGCTTCACCCAACCTCATAACGTTTTTGGTAAAGCCCCTCCAAGTCCCAAATTACTTAAAATAAATCCTCCCTGAATAAACAACGTCGCCTTCAAAAACCCGTCTAGCCCGTATCTAAAACCAAAGTGTCAACACCTAATCGTTTATCAGGACGACCGTAATAGATAAATTTTCCCATCACTGCCTTAGTTATAGTTAGCCCCCACTTGAACCCCATCAACACTACAGAATATCGGACCAAGCGTTCTATCTCTCACAATGCCTGCGCATAAACCAAGTATTTTCTCACACTAACAATTTCTCAATGAAGCTTTATATCCCATAGAACAATAAAGCCTTCTTTAACGCTACATCTCCCGAATAATTTGCTAATCATTGGAGATTCTTCAACACACATGTGAATTTATGATTTTATCCAATATTCTAAGTTATTGAGAAAAAATATAAGAATTATGAGAAAGAGCTTTAAAATTAATACGGTAATAGTGGAATATTCGTATGGAACTTTATGGCGTTGAAATTTCATGCAAATACTTTGATAGATAAGTAATAATACAAGATTCCTAAATGTTCATTGTTTGTGTTATTGTGTAGGAAACAAGGCAAAAATGAAGCAGAATAATTAACGCGGAATATTAGTGGTAAAAACGATATGCAATTACAAATAATTGCATACATGCCTTTTATGAAAATATTAGGGATGAAGGATGACAGGACAGGATGAAGGAAAAATACTTACATTAGACAAGAAATGAGAGTTCAGGCATAGTACTTATATGATTGTCGACTCTTCGACACAAAAAAATTTTCTGTGGAATTACTATGCGACTTAACGGCAGGCAACATGAGCTGGATACCATCGTCCCGTCGCTGTCTATGGCACGAATAGCCACTACCTGCAATTAAGTATCACTGCTACCCCATATTGTCTTCTCAATAAAGTCATCTCAACGCCACAAAAACTCATGCTAAGATCCTTTGTACCATCTATTTCGAAACTATGAAACTGGGGATAAATTACTCTTGGACTTAACTGTGGATGCAAAGGAGGGTTGAAGCAGCGAGTCAAATGGTTAATTTTGGCACATAAATAACTGTTGGTAACATCGTTTGGGTGACATGCTTATGGAATAATGTTTAATTAGGTACAAGAATGAGAAGCTCGAGCAGCCCCAGCTTACGTCCATACCCATTAGGCTCGGCGCGTGTGATGCCAGCATCGTTGGTCCTCAGCCTCTTCTCGTGCAGGGTCAACAGCAGCAGTCGCTCCTCCTCCTCGCTTAGCGCAGACTGCCGCAGCTCAATTCCCCAGAACCTGTGATCAGATACGAGATGAAATTAAAAAAATTATACTAAAACAATGCACTGAAAAGGAATGAAAATCAGCAGCTCTCTTGGGCGTAAATTGTGATTCCGTTTAGTCGGATAATTTCAACCGACAAAATTTGTGCCAAAAGAAAAATGAGGATTTTGAACTAACTCAGCTAAAGCACAATCCATAGTATGAAACCAGGCCCAAAAACTGTTGCATGCAACCACATCCATGAGTATAATTAGCTGAAGATTCTCGTTTGAAGATTCTCTTTAGTAGCATTACATTTGTTGCAGCATTCCCCACCAAGTAATTTCGCAACAACTTTTCAACTCTTGTGTTGCAACTTTTCGCAACAAGTCGCTAATAAGATGGCAGTCCAAATTTTTCGATGGCTTTCACATTAGCACTTCCCATGAAAACTTTTAAGCCCAGTAGCAGTCATTGTGATAAATTTTGCTCATTTATGTTCATGCTTGTCCAATATTGAAGTTATTTTTCCGTGACGTGTGAATAAACCATGGAATGCCACAAAAATAAACGCGTCAAATCAATAAATCGACTAACTTCTTGCATCTTGGTGCATAAGTCAGCACCGTCCTGACTACGGCCTCCCAGGTGCCAGCACCGGGGCTGAGAACCTGCAGCACGGGAGAAGGCAGGGCTGGTAGAGGCGCTGCTGCAACAGCCGTGTCAAGTACGGGCGTGCAAACGTCTGTTGGGAAACATGGAATTAAATTATCTTGCCAATTTAAGTATTTAACGCAACGTTTGTGCACTGTGCATGAGGAAAATGAAATGAAATAACTCAAAGCCTAATTAACTCCATTATGAACGAAGGCCTGTAGTGAAGGGAAACTAAACTAGAAATGTCTCGTAAGCCTCGATCATGGGCGTCTCCCCTTGTTGACAAAAAAAATTTTTCCTATGCGTACGGTCGCAATTCTTCATTAAGACCGTCCCCAAAATTGAGAGAACTTTTAGCCTGAGGGGACGTAAAATAAACTGCAATGACAGGTGCTTGAGTCAACATCACTCGCATGTAAATTCATCGTTTAGCGATTAAATCGTTCAACAACAGCACGTAGACATCTTGTTAGTATATTTACAATTATTCGAGATACAGTGATATAACTGCTACCATTAGATTGTAAAATTCTTGCGCTCTATCGAGTTTAGGAGCAAAATTCTATTCAGACAGTAGAGAGAAGCGAGGTCATGAAGCCATTCTGACAGCAGAAGCTGAACGGGCAATTCAGATGCTAAAAAGGCAGAATAAAATTCCCCCCAAAGGAGCGACTTATGAAGTTCCACTCTGTTCACTAACACATTAATACATTTGATGTGTGCTGGCATCTCCCACTGAGAATACTGACGCAGTTCAGCGTATTTCCCGTGCAGTGCGCTGAGGTTGAGCGGCGCCTCGACCCTGATGTGTATGGACGCTGAAGCCGCGGCCGCTGAAGCCAGCGCCGCGATGCCTGCCTCCGTCCTGATGTGCCCCTGGAAACTTTTGATCCTGGAACTGTAGGTAGTTAAGAATATGTGAGAGTTGGAACTAAATGAGCAGGAAGCAATTGGAATCTAACTCAAGATTGGATGGGTGTCCCACATTTCAGAAGTCGCCCTAGAATAGTAAGGAAGCAAAATGTTTTTCATTTTGAATAACTCTGAGCTCGAAGCGGTTTAACGGGATTTATCCATGGAAGTTTCATTACGAAATCATTTTTCACAATTTATTTCACAATTTAGAAGATTTAGTTCTAATATTAGAAAAACTATCGGATAGACCCGTTGTATAAACTCTTGCCCTCGATGCATTGCAAAAATTTCCAAGGAGAGATACTGCATACAATATATTAACAGGAAATCCTTGTGTTGCTCGGCCACGATAATTCTACAGTTCTGACAATTCTCGATAATTTAACCTATACTGGAATAGTAATAATTTGTTTGAACTGAACGTAAATTTAATTTCTAGACCAGCTTTGATTTTGATTCAACCATTCAACCTCTGCTATGATCTTTGAAATAAACGATTATTGAACACTCATTGTCCATGTCTTTAGTAAAGCTTTGACTTCTTGAATTCAAGATGAATTTGATATAAAATTTTCTATTTAACCTACGTTTAGCGCTATACCCCGTGATACCTTTAAGATTAGTTCCCCGAGTCAGGTAATATTTGTAAATAATGTATCCTCAATACGATTAGAATTGAGGATACTAATCGGAGGCAATTATTATTGAGGAACCGCGCACGAATCATCCTATTTTTTCCAGTTCCAAGATTCAATCATGCAAACACGAGCTCTAAAATACATGTCGTGTATAGCTCGTTGCATGTCGTGCACAATATGAGGCCAAGGCTCGTTACAGTAAAAGATATGGCAACTCTTTCCTGTAAACTTAGAATTATTGGTGAGATTGAATACTGGTAAAAACCTGAAAGTTATTGGGATATTACGGACAAATTACTCGAACCTCGCAAGATGAGCGGACAATATAGCGTATAATTTACCTGGTGCTGAGTAGAGGCTGCAGCACGTCATCACATGGTGCAAAATCAGGGCTCATGTCCAGAATTTCCAGATGCATTATTCCGGTATGATGCTTTAAAACCTGTTCCCAAGCTGGGCTTCTCAGAGCTTCTAACGAAGCCTTCACTTTGACGAGCGTGTCTTGCGCGTAAGGCAGCATCATTGCAACCGCTTCCAGGTCGCGCGCTGCAGAAGCAGTTTATTCAGATTTTTTACACGGTAATTATTTACAATATATATTTTAAAGTCAGTATTGTTTTTCACAACTGATCAGTAATGCTTTAGTTCCAATTCGCCGTGTTAACCAAAGGGTAATGGTATGAAATAACTCCCAACAAAGTAGCAATGCGAAAAATGATGTACGTAAAATGGATCGATTTATCAGTCGCCACGTGAGATTACACGCTTCATTATTTAGACCTAGTAAATAAGCATAACTCCAAATTGGCACAGGATATCTTGCGTCGCCAAACAATCATGAAGCTTTGCTCTTAATTTTGTGTGCGGGTGACAAATAAAATGAATGAATCGCCACATTCCATCATATATACACATGCGCCCAGACATTAACCCGTACGTCTAATCATATGCGGGTAAAGCATACAGAACATAAATCATTCAACTTCACGGACAACGGGTGCATGCGACTCACTGCTCTGTATCATGAACTGCTCGTCTTCCATCCGAGTTATTCGAGCAGCGAACTCGGCGAGCGCGGGCTCGTGAGGACGGCTCAGCAGCACCTCCCACCAGTGCCGCGCTGAGGCGCCCGCTTCC
>NW_025945301.1:0-421 GCF_000764305.2 Hyalella azteca | reverse complement strand
TGGAACTTTACAGACGAACTCCTGCAGGCCTGCCGCTCTCGTTTAGGCCTGTAATTTCTAACTCCATTCATGTGGCTGTACGGGTTTATGCTTTATTGATTCATATTAATAGTCTAATGAAATGAAGGATGAAACCTTATCTAATTTAGTAGCTCCTACAGCTTATAGCTTGTGAAAGAAGTCTTAATAAACTCGTAAAACAAATTACAAGAGCAGGTCTCCAGGAGTTTGTATGCAAAGCTTCGTCTAAATTTGTCCAGTTTTTGGGAGAAGTCTTAATAAACTCGTAAAACAAATTACACGAGCAGGGGCCGTATTATCAAAATTTCGTAAGTACGCAAAATCGACTTACGAGTGGCGTTGCTATGACAACGTAATACTAGCAGTGGTATTATAAAAACATTTGCGCGGGAAAAATTGG
>NW_025945300.1:0-325 GCF_000764305.2 Hyalella azteca | reverse complement strand
TTTGGCTTGCGCGGTACCAAATATTTTACTCGCCTTGACCTTGTCAGAGGCTATTATCAATTACCTATTGACGAGCAAAGCCGCAAGTACACAGCCTTTTCGACTCAAAAGAATCATTGGTCTTGCTAGTGTTACAGAGAACCTTTACGTAATTTAAGAGGCTAAGCTTTGGGTTGCGGAATGCTCCTTCAGCATTCCAACGAGAAATTCAGGCTGTATTGAGTACCTTTCCGTCACATAAAGTAATTGCGTACTTGGACGACATCCTTATTATGGGAGACAGTTTTACAGAACACCTCTCTCTTGTGTCCAAAGTCCTGCAAAC
>NW_025945299.1:0-743 GCF_000764305.2 Hyalella azteca | reverse complement strand
TTATGTTGGAGCTTCAGCATGTAGCTTTGATCAAAATATACTTGTTTTTAATGATGATTCAGCAGTAATATCTTAAAGCAATAGTATCGTCACGTAATTTGATGCAAATTTACTCAAATTAACTTTACACTCATGCAACAGACATGAATAGATTATTCAGCAATAGCTTAAAATGCTGAATACATTTGTATAAATGTTTGTATTTTAGGGAAATTTTTGAAGTCAGCTCAGCTAAATAGATCATTTTTTCTCTATAGTAAGCTGAAATTTCCATCTTCTTCGTATACGCTTTTTGAAGATTCGGTTGTTCACCCCGCGCCTGACTACTGGGTGACGAGTGGGAGCTAGACTGGAGTTCCATTTCTTGTTCAGACTCAACGGAACGGCCAATCCGGGCTTAAACATGCGTACTTGTGCGAAGCAGGAAACTTATTTCTGAACAGATCAACCGTGCGATTTTTCTAGTTAATTAAATATATTTTCTATTTCTGAAAAATTATCGCTTTTATTTTTAGCGCATTTTCTCATTTATGAAAAAAAGGCGCAGTTGTGCTCGTCTTGTCCGTCCGTCCGTCGGTCCGTCCGTCTGTCTGTCTGTCCGTCCGTATGCGCTCTTTGTCACTCACTGCAGTGAGTACTGAGTTATATTTTTTCTGATTGATTTTGTTTTCATTTTAAGTTTTTCGACGGTTTAAATAAATTCGTGACGAGCTTCAGTTATAGTTTATTTTTATTGAATTCCT
>NW_025945298.1:0-1021 GCF_000764305.2 Hyalella azteca | reverse complement strand
GAGCAGCACAGATGACCTCAATATTGGCGAATATTTTCTTGGGTAGAAATTGCTGCTTTCGTGCCACGGCCAATCTCGGTAGACAAGCGAGTTAGCTAGGCGTTCACGGTAGAACTGTTCGCCATGGGAGCCAATAGCAAAAAAGGTACGCGTTTAATATTGAACATATAATTCAACATTTGATAGCCTTTAGAGAAATTAAATGCTCATGAAAACTTGTGAATTTGAATCCACAATAATTGAAACTCAAATAATTCAAGGAGTTCAAAATAACTTCAAAAAGGGAGAGAGATAGAAAACACTAATGAGTACCAAACAAAATACAATAACACGAGTTCACCGTACAGCCCTCGCTGGCTTGATTATCATGAAAATTTGAGAAGACATTGAAATATTTAAACCCAGTTAAAAAAATTAGCTCGGCTTTAAACTTAGAAATGAATTCATTCAGATCAATTCAGAACAATTATTTTATACTGAAATGCAATGACAAGTTGGAAGCTCGTTTTATTAAGAAGATAAACACGAATGTGATGGAAACTCCACGCAATTTAGAAACGAGCGCTAGCATTTCATTTTTTATTTCAAGAATTTTATAAACATAAATTTTTGCGTTATTCACTCCATTAACGTAGTGACGATGATATTGAACCATTAATAAGGCACCACTCGAGAAACCAGTTTCGCCTTTGCATCTCAGAGCTTTGACAATTCACTCCGTTTAAGCTAATTTTATGCGTGTAACAATGCATTGAAATGAAATGAAGCAAATATTACGATAAATGGCAATTATGCAATCTACAACAAAAATACTCACCATGATATACCATTGAAACAAACTACTGAAAAACTCAAACTCGAGGAGGCATAGTTTCCATGCACAAAATTATTAACATTATAGAGTTATCAATTATTTGGCATTCAGTGCTTCAAAATTACTTGACTGAGGATTTTAAGGCTTCAATATCAGATTATGGTGATCGCGACAGGCATTGTTCCCACAAAATGTTCAAGGAACGCA
>NW_025945297.1:0-302 GCF_000764305.2 Hyalella azteca | reverse complement strand
TGACAAATTTTTTAATTAGTTATTTTTGAAATTGAAATAAAGGATAAATGACAGTAACAGAAATGATTCTGTGGCTAGCAATGATACAATAAAATGATAAGACATAGATTAACAATGCAGACGTGTGTTCAAATGCGTCAAATCAGGCGGAAAGGCCCGGAAAATCAGGTCAATCACTTCCAAGCTGCCAAGACAACACCGGCTGCGCACGGACAGTCAGAGGAGATGGAGGACTAGTAATTAGTAGGAATGATGTCCGTAGATCAAGGCCTGTAAATAATGTAGGAAGTAACCGCATACAT
>NW_025945296.1:606295-748464 GCF_000764305.2 Hyalella azteca | reverse complement strand
TATTCAAGATTGAGGCCACCATGGCACCATCTTATGTCTGATAATGTTGGTATCCGTGTCTGACATGGATACCATCATACCAACATTATCAGACAGAAGATAGTGGCCTGAAACTTGAATAAATGAGAAAACTAAAAATGAACTGATTCTAAAAAAATTCCACTAAACTTTGCTGGTCTACTTATAAGACTCAAAATTTAATCTGAGTAGGACTCTAAAAAAACTCTGCTTTGCCACTAGGGCCACTTTGCCCTTACATCGGCGTCCAATGATAACTAAAATTGCAGTTTTCGTCTTACAACTGATTTGAAATAGCCATCTTCATCTACAAGACCTTCCTTGGAATAAAAT
The DNA here is from genome assembly GCF_000764305.2 of Hyalella azteca. NCBI lineage: Eukaryota > Metazoa > Arthropoda > Malacostraca > Amphipoda > Hyalellidae > Hyalella > Hyalella azteca. The sequence goes on along the minus strand of NW_025945296.1, from coordinate 748,113 downwards.
GGTCACCTGGAGTGCAGGGTGAGCAGAATTGTCAAACTGTCTATTCACTCCACACTCCACCAGGGCAGGAAAACATCAATTCTGTGAGCTACGAACTAATGAATTTTCACATAAGCCTATTTCTCAAGCTGTGGAAAGCCATTCTTGAACCACAAAGTTGCGAACTCTTGGCGGCAAAGCTGGCAGCGGCACACGCGCAGATCACAAGTAAACTCAAATTTTGCCCTAGAAATAGCAGTTAAACATTATTCCCTTATTCACATGTAGTTTAGCTCATGCTAATGCCTACCTCACGATATTGCAAAAAATATAACACATTTTACGAGAGGCTGAGAGTTGAGTTCAAGATCTTCATCTTCAACATAACGTTCTGGCTGTCGTCACAGTTTAATATATACGAGTATGACGAGAGCGTGGTACTAAACCGCGGACTTGAATATTTGTGGAATGATAAATTCTATGATGAAGAAAAATAAAAGAGTCGAACATACAAAGTTCGGGAAACACTTGTTAAGATGTTTTGATCAACCAGTGAACAAAAACGGTTCACCTGCAATGAAATTAAGCTCAATCAGAATGACTTGAAAAGGCTACTACCTTATAGCTATGACTAATATAATTTAAGAAACAAAATATCCTTAACATGATGAGACTCTTATGAGCAATTTAAGACATGTCTTGTGTGATTCTAGGCAGAAATCCATTTGTGATGATAAACATCTTATAAAAATTTCAGTTATTTTCAATGGAAGGTAAATGTGAGTTAATTTGCATTAAGAAAATATTTAGACCAACATGAAATTTTGTAGATAGGCCTGCTCTACACACTTTGAGGCTGGGGGGTTATGCACAGCCAAATCGGTGCAGTGTATTGCATGTTCGAGACCACAACAAAGTGTGAACGTTTTGCAATGTCAATAATCGGCAACAGGCCTATGGCGGAATAAACTCTGAAACCGCTAATACTATTATTATATTATTGTGTCATGGGCAGGTTACTGGCGGCAGACTTGATCTGCCGCTGATGTTTGCTCATGCACATAAATGCGCTAGGCGTTCTATTCACGGCTAATTGGTGCACAAAATTTGTGGTTCACAGTTGCACTCATATTTGAAAAGTTAAACTCGAACTTCTCCATCATGCATCGCAGCATCTTTACCAGCTGGCAGGAGACTTCTGGGAACTCAGGAAACCAGGTCTTGGGAGATAACCCTGACTTACCCAATACACATGTATAAATTACCAAGTGAAAAAATACGTTCAGAGGCAAATTTGACAATTTAATCGAGGCAAAATGGTGTACAAGAATGAATGGTATTAGCATAGGAGAGGCATTGTCCTGATGCAAGACAAAGCTTCTTTATTGTCCTAGTGATTTGGTTTGTTAGCGCCCCAGCACTTCCTTATGTAAATCCATCAGTAATTGATAGATCCTCAATATTGTTACATAGGTAAAGCTTAAGAGTCCCAATCGGTACAGACCTTTGCAAATGGGTGCATAAGACCGTAGCAAACAGGCCTAGTGAGGCTGTAACGAAAAGGTGCAGGGATATCACAGCTTACAGGTGCAGTGAGATCGTAGCAAACACGCATGGTCAGACGGTAGCACACAGGTGCGGTTAGAACAGGCCTAGGCCTCTCTTCAACATGCCTGCTTTCAGTTCCATGTCCTCGTCCATGCCTGCTTCTGTTCTTTAAGGATCTGAAAAATAATGAGAGATTAATACATCATGTAAATTGAGTGTCCTTAAGAATGCAGGCTCTCATTGACATTACAACAACATTCTATCAATTTTGGAAATGCATTGCAATGTACTATCTTCTATGCACTAACTCTAATTCTGTTGAATGACAATTCAACACCAAGTTATGGTATCTTTGGAAGATGAACAGATTTTCATAAGTGAATAATTTTTGAAAGTTAATCAAGTTGAAAACATAATCTTGTCATATATACCAACTGATTTCCCTTTACTTCTACTAATGATTCTGTATTAAATCAAATGGGATACTGGTAAGAGAAACCAAAGAGAAATGACATCAATAATTAAGAATGTACAATTATTGTTATATCTGATTTATCATTATATGAATAAACTGACTAATAACTAAAAGGAGAATCAAGGAACATGGCTCCCAAAAAATTTGCTTATCATCAGAGCTATCCTTTTTTGAGCAATGACCATATGTGCCAGTATATCCAAACAGGATATTTTTACTTGCAATTTTAGAATGCTAATTTTAGGAGCTTATTTTTAGCTACATTTTGTGAACAAACCTTGCCTGCATTTCTGTCTGGAGCAAATGGAGCTGTTGCAGTAATTTTTTCATGCCAAATTTGGTCAGCTGAGTTTTGCCATGCAAAAGGATGTGCAGAACAAGTCTTTGCTTAATTTATGCAGAATATATATAATTTTTTAACAAAAACTAGCTCATGTTTTCAATTTTTTGATTTGACATGTCATTTTTGCTAATAATGTATAATTGTGACTCTAAAATTCAAAAACTTATTTTACATGCTATATGACAGCTGGTTTTTTTTCGTTGTATGGGAATTTTCGCCTGTAAAATCAAAATGGCTGATAGAATTTTAAATTCAGTACTGCCATTTTTGTTGCTAATCTTCTGAAGATTGAATTTGTGTTATGTTGCAGCACTGGGTGAGCTGGGGCTGGGACCCAAATGACAGAGAACAGGACGCCACCTTCATACACGTGTTCTTCTTTTGCTTGGTCACCCTGATGATGGTAACTGGTGGCTACTTCATCGCTTATTGCCCTTCTTCACAGTAAGATTTCATGATGTTTATCTTCTGGAATATTATGTATTTCATGTTCATTTTCTTATTAAATTTCTTGATATGAATGTAGAATTTTGCATCATTGTTTATTGATAAGTTTGTATTTATTTTTGTTCTATTGATTTCATGTTGACTTATGCTCGTTTCTGTGTCTTTGTCTTTCAAAAAACAACTTTTTGTACTAGTTTGTATTTCTTCAAGCTTCAATTCATTTAAATCTACCATTTGACACGATTGTAAAGTATAATTTTCCAAGCATAGATTTAGAATTATGCCTATTTCTGATGGTAAAAATTGATTTTAAATTATTGATCATGTCACCTCATTGCAACGACTTGATGTCTTGTGTGGCCTGTGTGTGTTATTTTGGAGTTTTACCTCAGCAATAGCCTCAAAAGCCTTTGTCACAGCTTCTGTTCTTTTACGCCATCGTCAGTCACACAGGGCTTCATTTTACCACAGGGCTCAGTCCTCAGCCTGGTTCTCTTTTTATTATATTTTATTAGCTTTTTGCGAAGAATCTAGTCACATGATGTGACTACACATATGTTTGCTGACTAAACCCAAATTTATAGTTACTGTTCACTGGCGGACCATGCAGCATTGTGTAGAAAAAACAGTATGTCTGTCTCCATAGATGCCTTATCAAATTGTGCCTTTGTTGCAACTGGCACCAACTCAACAACAAAAACTGAATTAATTTGGTTGGCGACTTCTTGGCACCGGCAGCAAATTATGTTCGACCATGTTTATGTGGGCAACAAGTTTGTCACGCCTGCATTCTCGGTTACAACCTCAGTGCCCTTAGTATATGTTTCGGACGTAGCAGTTCCAGACCACGATGAATCGCCGCCTCTGATTGTCGCTCATCCGCCCTCATTTGAGCCAGCTGATGCACGATGCTGTTGCTTGCTTCTCGCCGCCAGTAGTGGTGCTGAGGCGGTCAATCTGAGATACCTAGTGCCCAGGAACACGTCCAGTCGTCTCTTGAAGGTCTCCAGGGTGAACTCGGCCTCTCTTGCATCATTTGTTAGGACGTTAAACAGCCTCGGCCCTGCCACGGAAAAACGTCCTTCCCACAGGGATTGAAATCTCGCCGCAGATCTGTTACGTAATGGGGGAATCCTGTACAGTCTCCTCCTTCTCTCGTCTTGTTATGTTTAAATCCTGAAAGTCTCGCCCACAAAGCTTGGTGATGTTCCGGTTATTTTTCATGTGTACAGAATGACATACCTCTCCCGCCCCCCCCCCCCCCCCCTCCCCTGCCAGTTGCTGCACTGCGCCGAGTGTGAACGAAGTACAGAGCTGGCAGCAGTATTCAAGGATAGGTAATTACATGGACTCTATAAAGAGGGTGATCATCGGTTCCGCTTCTCTTGTTCTGAACGTTCGCCAGATCCACCCCATCTGTCGCCTACCTCTTGCGGTTATTGCCACTATGTCATCACCAAACGTGATCGAGTATTCATCAATACGCCTAGCTCGCGAACGAGTCGCTTTTCTCCGATTTCTGAGCAGTCACGCGCAAGGTAGCGGTGCTGCATACCAGCTCTTTCGCTACCTCTGTATTTCAGAGTCTGAAACTTACTTCCGTTGAACTGCATATTGTTCACTTGGGCCCGGTCATATATTGCAGAGAGGTCTTCTTGCAAACTCTCACAGTCAGTCCTGTCTATAATAGTTATTAGTATCCTGATGTCGTCCTCGAATGACATGCAGAGGCGTGGTTCACTGCCACATCTATGTCGGCAATGTGGATGAGGAAGAGGTTTGGGCCGTAAACCGAGTACTCCACTCTTCACCCTAGTTCGCTCGATCTGAAGCCTCCAAAAACGACAGCTTATAGTTTTTCAGTTAGGAAAGTGTGAATCCATGCCACCAATTCACCCCCGACCCCCAGTAGTCGTTATTTTTTAATTAATTAATTTAATTTAAAGAGCACTCAATTGTCAACTTTGTCAAACGCTTTTGCGATGTAAAATACACCACGCACCCCAGCCAGCTCCTCCAGCATGGCCAGGATTTGGTGGTGATGCTCCAGTAACTGAGACAAGTAGGAGCGATTTCGTCTAAAACCGTGTTGCCTTCTGTTGACAAGGGCAGCTCCTCCATGTACTGCACCAACCTTTTGGCCACGACCTTCTTATACACCTTGATTACTACATGATGATGTTAATGTAATAGGCCTGCAATTTGAGGGTTTGTCTTTCGCACTTAAGTTATAGACTGGAGTTATTAGCCCTAATTTTCGGTAAATAGGGACGTTTTCTTCTCTCAATGATGTTTTCCAGAGCAAAGTCAGAGGGACTTATAGTACACCGACACATTTTTTCAGTATAACACTGCAGGGATTCCATCTTACCCAGGAGCCGAATAATCTGGTGTTTCAAACGCAATGTTCATCAGCACCCATCCCTCTGTCAGTTCTTGAATGACTCCAATTGTTGTGTTGCAGGATGCACGACTGGGCGAGTCCTGTCATGTGATACATTAATGGCTGTGTTGCAGGATGCACGACTGGGCGAGTCCTGCCATGTGATACATTAATGGCTGTGTTGCAGGATGCATGACTGGGCGAGTCCTGCCATGTGATACATTAATGGCTGTGTTGCAGGATGCACGACTGGGCCATACGAGAAGCATACCTTGAGATCCGGCGTCGGGAGTCCGCAGGGCTGCCGCACATCGACCGCAATCTGGTGCCCGAGGATCAGGTCGAGCTGCCGTCCGAGGAAGAGCTCGGTGATATGGAGATCATCATCTAAGATGACAGCCCCGGGTTGTCCCTCTTGTATTATTGCTTCGTAGCGGAAATAAATATGATAATTAAGACCGTCTGCTATGTTATTTCAAAAAGTTGTGGCGGGAAAATGTTCCTTAGGACTTCCTTTGTAAAATAAGAATTGTTTGCAGGAAAAAATCTGAAGTGTTAATGTGCTTTCGACTTGGGCGTATGAATTCTAAATTATATTTTGTTATGAGAGACTTGCTTAAAAATTTCATTAATTTCATCCTCATTCTAAGATTGATTTATTTTGAAGGTGTTTAATTCTATCAATTACTTTCAATTTTTGAACTGTTCATCTTGATATTGATTGAAATATTATTTCAGCAAATCATTTAAAACTCGACTTTGATTTTTATTGCTGCCACTGTACCTCAATAATGTTTTACTTAATGAATTCTACTTGTATATACATACTTGAAAGCGTTAAATAATCTTTTTGTTCCATAAGGAACAAGCTCTTGGTGATAATTATACCAGAAAACAAATAATGTTGGTGTTTTTATGAGAAAACTGATCCCATTGAATATTCAAGCTGAAGATTGAATTATTCAATAATTTCTGAACCTGTTGAATTAACCTGAAAATAGCATGAAGGTCAACCTTAACCCTGCTTCGAATGGTTTTCTTGTCAACAAACTTACATCGTTCAAATATTACTGAGTCTGCTGGTCCGCCAGGGCATTTCTGCACTGGTTTGTCTCTCTCCTCAGTATCATAATATCAAAATGCCTATTGATATTTTATTTACAAACTAAATGCTATGGAAAGCTAATAGTCTAATTTCCAAGTTTCTAATTCTAGCAGGAGTGTGGGAGCTATTCAAGTATGAGATTTCAACTGGAGTGATTGATTTGTCGAATTTTCATTAGCAACATAGGTTGATTGACGCAATTAGGCAATTGACGCCTTCAGGCAATTTTATTTTGGCTATTTTCTCTTGAAGTTTTTACCTATTTAGTGAAATACTGCAAGACTGGTGAAGCAAACTTTTGTCCTCTGTGATAGTGAGACGAAGATAAGATAAGCATGTATGTTAGTAGAATAAATTCTTTGTCGAACTCCAATACCAATTACCAAGAGAGGCACTGACCTTGAACACCATCAAGAACAGACCTGACACTAGCAAGCTAAGTCTCGTGTAGAACATGCATATATTAGGAGTCCTACGTTACTGAAACTAGTTTTAGACCTGATCATCGCCAAGGATATTTAAAGTACCAACCAACAAAATTGTGGAAGGCTTAGGTTGCCCTGATGGAGACCCATCGTGGGTCACAGATTGAAGTCGCAGTGCACGCTGGACACTGTAAGCCTATCCAGTCTCGTACTGTTCAAAACCTAAAGCCGAAACTCCACAGCCACTGCTTAAGCAGGCTTTTCTGCGTCTGGCCTAACCTACTAAGGTTACCGCGACTCTTCGCCTCCTTGCAGCCAATAACCGGCTCTGTCTGAACATTTTTCCACTTTTCTTTCTTCCTGAAGCCAATGAGGTTAGATTGGTCAGTGTTTTTTTTTTTTTTTTTTTTTTTTGAGAGTCGAGGGAACATGAGTTAAGGCCAGGTGCAGAACAGTCAGGCCTCTCGGACAATACTCCGGCCGGTCTGCAAGATTCAGAGTGCACATAAAATATCTCCCAAACTAATGCACGCAGCTCGTTGAAACTGATGTGCATGCGTTAATATGACCTAAAGGTCATGTTTAGCTCGTAATTAGTTATTCGATTTCGCCTTCGTTTCCAACTTATACGGGTCAAAATTAGCAGTGAACTTAAAATAGTTTCTAAACTTCTGAAAAGATTACAACGTAACTTTGAATATTAATTCCAAATCACCTAACGGCGATGTTCTTCTTCTTCTAGTTGTTGTTTAATGGGAGTTTTGGAGACACGTCCATGTAGCCCCAAGACAGGAATTTGTAGCATGGACAGCAAACCTGTTGAAGAGAACAAGGCACGGTGGAGCCGTGGCACACGCCAGAGTCGTGGCACACGTCAAAGTCGTGGCACCCGCCACCGTCCGCCAGAGCCGTGCAACACGGCAGAGCCGTAAAATACGGCACAGCCAAACTGGTAACACTTCGCAATATCACAGTTATTTGAAATAAGATGCTCTGCAGGAAGGCACAAATTTTCGATATGAGCATGATTCATGAAACCCATTTCAAAAATTGGCTACAAGTCAATAGATTCCCATAGCACAGGTTTTCCACATTGATCTATATACACATGGGCCTCCTCAGAGAGGTGGCCCAATAACATTCTACAATAGGTGCCCCCCCGATTAGTTTTTACTCGAGGCATGCCCTACACTTTGCCTCATTTAAAAGTCACAGCACTAGCTTAGTCCAGCTGAAGGTCAAGCCTAAGCCGCGCAGCCTGGAGCTTCTTGAAGCCAGGCGGCCAATTACTACCTTTACATTTAGAAACTGGTATAAAAGGACTAACGTATTAGCCGGGCTCTGATGGAGAAAATGGAACAGCATTATTCATGTAGAGGCAAACGAAGGCACTTCTTACATAAGGCAGGCCTTACAAAGGTTGAGCTGGATAGAGTTCCCCTGGTTGCACCCCAAATATCACTCAGAAAGGTGTATTGAAGGAATTTTAACAGCGATGTTGGTGTCGTGTAGAAGTTCCAATTATGTACAGCTTCATTTGGGATTTATATTTATTTGCCATCTGGAGAGGCACTCAGCATTTCAGCGGACGAGTGGCAACTGTGAGGTGAACATGAAATATCTTCAAAATTAAATAACAAAACTCGATGAAACTTTGCACATGCATCCACTAGGACCTAACAATGATGTTTATGTAGCTATAAGATTTGTTTGTTTTCGTTTCAGACGTACGGGGTGTCCCAAAAAAACGATAATCAACTTTGAATGGCTGTAACTCGAAAAGTAATAGAGTTGAAAAAATTTGGAAGGTCATTATTAGTTCCCTATGTTTTCTCCATCTCTCCACCAAAAATCAGACAGACCGATGTAGCCATAAGCGTTTGCAACTATGAATGGCTGTAACTCGAAAAGTAATAGCTAGAGTTGAAAAAATTTGGAAGGTCATTATTTGTTCCCTATGTTTTTCTCCATCTCTCCACCAAAAATCAGACAGATCGATGTAGCCATAAGCGTTTGATAGAAATTTCAATGACATGTGCTAAAATCGTGCTTGCGCAAAGCTTTAGTAAGATCATATTGCATAATCATTACGTTGTCTTGACATGTTTTCTTTTCGCTGTTTTATTTTTAGCGCATTTTCTCATTGATAGAAAAAAATGCACTATTGTGCTCGCCATGTCCGTCCGTCGGGTGGATAGCTAGAGGTCAGCATAGCCCAAGTCCACAGTGCGATTCATATACCTTCCTGAGCATAACGCAGCCGGGCATCTTCACGGCTTTTGATACAAAGCGCCCACCACAACAGCGCAGTTCAGTCACAGGCCGGAGCACAACTGGCCGGAGCGCAGCAGGCCCTACAGCATATTTATCGTCCTTCGACAAGTGGCCGTGCGACCGAGGGCTGGTTCGACCCACGGCCTAGATACGGACGGCTTGAAGTGTTGAAGGATACGTTCCTTAAGGCAGGAATCATGAACGTCCATTACATCCAGGGCAATTGTGGTCTTTGGCAGGCGACCCCGTCTAGTGACTATAGTCTGTTCTTGAAGGCGTTCATACTCAGAGCGTCAACGATGCTATCAGGGAGGCTGTTCCAGTGTTCCACATGTCGGTGACTCGAAGCGAGAAGAAATGTTGTCGCATGGATGTGTTACAAAGCAGTTTTTTAGTTTATAGCCGTGGCCCCTGGTTCTTGTTTCAAATTGTGGGTATACTAAACCATGTTTTTAATACATAATGATCAGCAAATATTTTTCCAAAATTGTAGAGATGAAGTACGAATGTAAAATGCTGCAATTGCTGATTTTGATCATTTGTTGCACTAAATAATGGGGAAAATGGACTAAAGTCAAAGCACGATACAAGTTTATTGAACCAAACTCAGAAGCTAGTAAGGCTTCTGACCCAGACTCCTTCCAGGCATCTTCCACCTTTAGCGCCACTTCACACGCCTGCAAATAGTTCACAAAGGTTTCAATTACAGAATTTCAAAGTGATTTTAAATTAGAATGTAAATTAGAATTCCAATTCAAACTAACTGATTAAATGGTTTATGACGTAGAAGCTTTTTATATTAAAGGAACTTGCTCAGCGATCGGAAACAGTTCCATACTGAATGAATGAGAACACGAACACTCCCTGGACTCGTACCGTGATCTCGCCGTGGGGCCATCAGCGCTAAGATCGTGGGCCTCCCTGCAGATCTCAACACCTCCCAAAGCCAACCGCCAAGACAGGTTGACCATCCACGTTACCACCGGCACATACTGCTCGTCGTGGGAGTAGCGAACGTCTCCGTGAGAGTAGGAATAACTCAGGAGATACGGCGAAGGTGTACCCATCAGGTGAAAAGCGCCCAGAGAACTAGTTGGTCGAATAGGTACTCGAATTACGGTGAAGACTAACTGATGATGAGACCAAAGTGGACAAGTCTGCACCGGATGGGATCTGAAGTTCTACTGACTGTTGATTCATTTATTTCATTATTCATTGCCGCTAGCTAGCCGTGCGGTTGGGCTGATTATAGTTCGTGACTACAAGCAAATATTGGAGTCACGGTACAGTAACAGTAATGATTTGGAATTCCAATTTTTAACATAAGGTGCAATTTCTTAATCTAAGATCCTTAAATGGTACTACAATTTTGTACATTTGTCGTGCAAGTCTAAAAGGTCCAATTCTAAAAAAAATATAACTCAGTACTCACTGAAGTGAGTGACAGAGAGCGCATTTTCTCGTCGACGAAAACTTGAGGTCACGGACGGACGGACAGACGGACATGGCGAGCACAATAGTGCATTTTTTCCATAAATGAGAAAATGCGCTATAAAGGATCGTCAATTTAGGCATTGAAATTCACGAAACACGTGAGTAAACTTCTCGCGATCTGAAATAAAATAATAAGCAATGTATCATCAGAAAAATGAAATGTTACACAGCGAAATATATTAATCGCAAAAATTAAGTCGTTCGTATCATAGGTTTTGTTTTGTTTTCTAATTTCTCTAAATGTTTCAGACGACCCATGCCTGTTTATTTGTAAACCACTTATAAATACTTTTTTAAAGAAATTTCATGGATATTTCTTATTTGTTTTCATTTGAGCATATGTATCACATTGCATACAGAACAATAACAAATTAAGTATAGTTAATAAATTAATACAATTGCTAAAAGTTTCAGTTTCGCCCGTAAAGACGAATCACTAATAAAATCTGTCCCGCAGCTTAAATCGTTTCTTCATTACAACGACACCGAGCTGAGCTGCATCGTCGGTAGGCTTCTTTGGCCGATTCCCTTTCTCTCATTAGAAGTTTTCGCGCTCAATTTCACCGCGGGAGCCAATGCAAGTTTTGAGATGAGCTCTATGATCATGCAGGTCTTTATATAGATATATATTTTGTACACACACAGCGGCAGTACAACGCCTGGCTGCTTCTTCTTATTAGATCTGAATTAGATGATACGTGGAGTCCAATCCAATCGGTCTAGGAGGAGAGATAGCGCCATGCAATGGCACGTTAGAGACTCGTGGTCTCGGCACAGTATGATCACGAAAATGTTTTGATATGGTTTTATGATCATTTATTGCTTTAATGAGTTTTAAAACGCTGTCTTAAAATTATCATTTATGTTTTATTAATGGTTTCCACCAATTCAGTGACAATAGATAATTTACGAATGTAGAACTTTTCCCACTCGCAAACCGCATTAGTATATAATTATTGCCATCCTATTTTGGGGTCTACAATCACACTTCGGGTTGACGTTCCAATAATTGAACGTTTGCGCTTGAGCGAACGATTTCAAATTTATTTCTCCACAAAATAATTAGTCCGCAATTTAACTAAAAAGAAACAATATTTTGAAGAATGCCTGTACTTCGTCTTCTTTAAGTCCTGAATTAGGTCTCACGGCGGTCGGTTTTCAGGTTCTACCATTCCTGATACTGAATGCTTGCTTACTGATACTGAATAGGGGCGGTTTCCACCGCCCTCTAGGGGCGGTGGAACGATTTTGGAGGGCGGTAAGGAAGAAGAGGGCGTTTGGGGGGCGATAGGGGGGCGGTAGTCCGAAGTCAGAAGTTCGAACGTCTGTTTGACCATTTATACACAACACGTGCAGCACATCATGACATCCAGCGATGTTTTTTTCACCCAGATCTGTTTTTTTTAACCTCTCCTGGGTTTACGTCTCGGACAAATTAACTGCCGGATTCGCGGCCGATCTCACGGCATATTTCCAAATGCAATGTTCAAGTAAAATCTCTCAAACTAATGAACTTAACTCGATGAAACTTGTTACACGTATTCATTAAAACCTAACGGTTATGTTAAGCTCGCGAATTTTTTTTTTATTTTGCCTTCATTTGTTTTTGCCATAGTTATATGGCAATACGGGCCGAAATTCACAGTACCGGGTAATCAAGAATTTTTTTCCAAACTATTGAGCAGATTCGAACGAAATTTTGAATTTACAGTCCTAACTACCGAATATGTTTAGCTCATGAAATTATATTCGATTTTGCCTTTGTTCGCGAGTTTTTTCTTCATTTCACCTTCATTCGTGATTTAAACAGCAATACGTGCTTAAATTCGCAGTAATCAAGAAATTCCTTCCAAAACTACTGAATGGATTTGAACGAAACTTAGTATTTAAATACCTAACCTCAGCAACGGTGATATTCAGCTCGTAACAATTTTTTCTTCATTTTGCCTTCGTTTGCGAGTTATATGGCTATATATACGTATACGGATATACATAAACGGCTCTTAATTGGTTAAACCTGCCGGTAGAAAAGCCGGTCGTTCCTCCTATATCTGTATAACTCGCGAACGAAAACAAAATAGAAAAATTGTCGCGAGCTAAACATTACCGTTGAGAGGTTAGGTATTTATATGCAAAGTTTCGTTGAAATCTGTTCAGTAGTTTAGAAGAAATTTCTTGATCGTCGCGAATTTAAAGCGACAAATTATCCGGGAAGACAAATTACCCGAATTAAAGCGACATATGAAAAAAAAACTCGCAAACGAAGGTTAAATCAAAATTTTTTAAAAGCCAAAAAAATCAACGCTTGGTAGTTAGGAATGTTTATTCAAAATTTCGTTCAAATCTGTTCAGTAGTTTGGAAGAAATTCTTTGATTACTGCGAATTTCGGCCTTTATCGCAATATAACTCACGAATGAAGGTGAAATTTAAAATTTTTTACGAGCTAAAAATCAACGCTAGGTTCTGATGAATATATGTTCCAAGTTTCCTTGAGCTGCGTTCATTAGTTTGGGAGATATTACTTGATAATTGAATTTGGAGATTGGTCGTGTGACTGGCCACGAGTCCGGCCGTGAATTTGCCCGAGGCGTCCTATATATAGGTTTCTAGTGCTGAAACAGTTAAAACAGCTTAAAAACATATTGGTTTACTAAATGGGGTTCTATTTGTGAAATACACATTTGTGTTTAACATTTATCTATCAAAGTTGCAGCGTACTAAATTTCAAGAAAGAGGCGTATGTTTTTATATGTGTCTGTGGGGGGCGCTAGAAGTTCACTAGGTAGCCAAAGGGGGCGCCAGCCTGAAAAAGTTTGGGAACCACTGATTTACATCATGCAGGAACGAAGACTCACTTGTATTCGGTCTTCAGGCTTATCATCTCACGCGCGTAGACGTCAGGATAGTGCGACTCCTTGAAAGCTTTCTCCAGTTCTTCCAACTGGAACGACGTGAAAATTGTCCGACTGAAAGAAAAATATTAACATGGTTTAACTATGTTTTGCATATAATTTATGAATCGCCATTACTTATGGGTAGCTGAACATTTTTTTGAATAAGCAAAGCTTCTTTTGGTATAATTATAGATTACTTTCTTTTAATCAGGAAAAACCTGATATATTGTATATCCCTAAAACTTATCAACTCTCGTATTTTTTTACTACGATTGCCTCTTGCATGAGCACTCTACAGTAAATAATTTATAATAACCAAAATAAAACCTGAAAGTAACTACAATTAAATCGCTTCGTGTCTAATACTTTATTGATTAAGAGTATGGATATTTTTATGTGTTCCGTTACAGAAACCCGGTGTTTCAGCATCGAAGAAGAGGTTTCCAATTTCGTTTCCAAGTTCCTGTTGAGTCGGGGCAGCGCCGGGATATTGTGTTTTGGTGGTGTGGAATTATCTAGCATCCACACAGAGTGGCTGCATTAATAATATAGTTTCAATTTAATTTTTAATCCGTCATCCTACCCTTCGAATCGAAATTCCAAATTTACATTTCTAGCAAAGTTCGAAATCTGAATATATTGTATTTTGTTAGCTGAAGGTTCGCATGAGTCTTAATCTGATGAATAATATCAATCAGTTTTTTTATTAATGTGAAGGCTTTAGATACTCCTACATGAGAGTCAATTTGACGAAAAGATTATCGAAGCTATAGCCTGTGAGGCAAGAAGATAAGATTTATCGTCATTGGTATTGTATCTACGACATTCGAAGCAAATGGTCCACTGCACTATAATTCAAAGCTTTAACTGTCGTCCCTCTCGTCATTTGTTGAGACAAGATGCGAAGATATCACAAATTTCGCCTAGGCAAGCCCCCTATTCCTTATGTAGCCGAAAGATCAACGGATGTGAAGGAAGCAACAGCCAAAAATAGGGGTGAAAAAGGCTTATACTTGATAAATTCCCAGTACGTGGAGGACAAATGCAATCCCGCCCTCGATTTTGCAGAAAACTGGCCTGAAGCTCAAGAATTTTATTAAGAAACGGCGGCGCATCATCGAGCTACAAATAATTTCGAAAATGATGTATAGGATGCAGATTCAGGTTGCACATCGTACAGTGCATACCGAAGTTGGTGTGAAGAGAACGGCGTGTTAACGATGGAAGACGTCGAGTAACGCTTCAAAAAGAACCCTAGATAGGATGACAAAGATAACGACAAATCAATTTATTTGGAAAACATCGAGTAATCAAAAATACGATGCAGATTTGTATCTTACGAGCATTATGAGCAAGCCGCTGCAACCATCAGAGAACTCAACCTGCAATGCTAGACTTCGGAAAACGATATCAATTTCTTTCCGCGTAACTTAGGACAAATGTAATGAATATAATGCAAGAACTCAATCTTGACAGCAATACCAGTTCATGTGATTCATGCGATCTTTCTGAAGCACAAGTTGCTATTCTGAACGACCTGTAAGCAGCCAAGAAAGAAATTGTTGAACTTAAGCAGCTTCAGCTTCAAGTCTAGGATTTCTTCAAGTCCGTACAGCCTCTGGGAAATGTCCCATAAGCAAAAAGGAATTTTATCACTATACTCAATATGGCTATTGGCAGAATTGAACTTGGCGATATACTGAAAAACTTGACGTTGACATTCCTCGATGAATTGAAAGTTATTCCTGATTCAGAAATGATAATTGGCAAGTTAAAAAAAGCTATAGAGGAAACAGATTCTTTCGATTAAGATAGCAACGTATTTTGTCTACAAGCTTTGCAGAACGGTCTGAGGTTCCTTATACACCTACATGGAGAAAAGAAAAAACATGTAATCGTCACTGAAACGTCTACTGATGGTAACTGAAGCAATTAATTAATTACCTCAGTATAGGGATGAGAGAAATTGTTTCAAGGTAAAAGTGGAGCTAAATTGAAATAAAAAGGAAGCAAGCTACTGAATTTGGAGTATATTTTAAGTTGTGTCCTAAGAATTCAGTTCAAATGTCTTGAAACATTTGTAACTGGGCTTTCTTTGCCTTTGTCCTTTGTTCTTATTTTTTACCCCTGAAATATTTTGATATTTTAAACTATGAAATAAATTCCGAACGTTTTGAGCGACTTTTCTCCTTTAATTATTCATATTATTTTGTATTCGAATCGTTTGGATTTCTTTTTCATAATTGTTTTCCAATCAATTCCTTGAGTAACAAAAAAACGAGTATATTGAAAATATTGTTTATGATTAATTCAGACTACTTTTTTTCATAGTCGTAATTCAGAAGAGTTTAAGATACTGGTACAATTTTTTCCCTAAAAACAAACGAAATCATATCTAAAACAAAGTGTCGTACAGTAAAAGAGTTACATTTTTGTATCTTTGGAGACAAAAACATGGCAATCTTTGGTGAGAGGCAATCATGACAATCTTTGTTACGTTCTAGTTAACCTCTTATCATTTCGTCTATAAATTTTTATCGAAACTCATAAATTGTGTTTCTAAGTCGGTAAGAAATTTTCTTAAAATTATTTGATGCTATAAAAAACTCTAAAACTAATATCATAGTGTTAAGACTTGCACTTTTGAGGTGTAAGTATTATTTTCGTGTTTTAATTGACACTTGGTAACTCAGCAGGCAGCAGCTCTCCCATTGGTTGAAGTCTTGATGACGCCATGTTCAAAACGAGGCTCTTAGCGGTCCAAGCTTTGAGCAGCTGTCAGAAGGACTCCAACCGTACTGCAGTGATATCTTCTGTCGACCGTAATTTAAGTGAATCCTTATTAGTTTCTATATCTTAGATTTAGAACTTCGAAGAGACGCAAAGTTTTCCGGGTATTGATAAGTATATTTTAAATAACGAGATTCAATAAGAGTGAAGAACTTGCTAGTCAAGTAGTGTTCGGCATGGCTGAGGTTGGATTCCGTTTTCAAGGAGAAATGAATGGCACCACCTCTGTTGGTGACAAGGAATTCGACGAGTTTCTTGGTAACGCGACTGCTAATGGATCACCCACCGAGTCGAAGGAAAATGTAGGCGAAAGTAATGGGACCAATGGCGTTATTGCTAATGGAGAAACGGGCGCATTCCCTAACGATCGCATCAAGTGGAAGGCGAAGCGTCCTTCTAAGTTTGCGCTGAGCCGCACCAATTCCGACTCGTCCGTCGGTGGTCCAGGCAGAGCCCTGAAGAACTCGCGACGCTCAAGGAACGGCTTCAGCCGCGGCCTGCCCAAGAAAGGTTAGTTTATCAATGTCTCCGTTAAAAAATATTAATTCTTCCATCCTTTGTCCGCGAACAAGAAACTGTAGTGAGTAAGTCCGTTTTCGATGTCTACAAACTTGACTCCAGAAAAAAACATATTTACCTACGTCGCTACGAGGCTACGACTTGTCTTTTTGTTTGAATATTCAATTTTTTTTGCAGCAGGTTGGGAATGAGAACCATTAAATTTCTAACAAGGTTACATTGTTACAAGGATGTTACAGGTCTTCATGATTTATATATCATTATATGATATGAATGAACATCCCATTTATATTTTCTAGCCACTTGGTCTTGTCTGCAGAAACATAACAAAATCGAACTATCAGTTTCTGTTAAATTTTAATCTAGGCAGAATGTATTGCCTAGGAAATAGCCAAATCGCTCCTACTTTGACTTGCATTCCTGGCTGCCAGTCTGCTGGCACAGTGGCACTGCTACATCACTTATGTTGGTTGAATTTGTTGAATGATTGTTGCCTAATTGCCCTAATGCTTATTCTAATATGGTAATTGTAAGCCAGACTAAGCCTGTAATAATTTATATTAAATGTTCAGACCCTCATGAGATTTGCTCCCAATTAATACCAAATGTTCAGACCCTCATGAGATTTGCTCCCAATTCCCAAAGATGTTATAATTCTAAAGGGTTACTGAATTTTTTAATATTTTATTTTTAAATATTTTTTTTTAAATCGGCATAAATGTTTTGGATCTATGAGAAATATTTTGTATGTGTTGTTATTTTAAGATTTGAGTGCTAAAACTGCTAACTGCAAATTATAGTGGGACTTTCTACCTGTAGTTTGTAGACTAGCCTATTAGATGAGCAGCTTATTTAAGCTCTTGACTCCATAGCAGCAAGATGCATGGATTGGAAACATTTTCTTGATTGTTAAGTAAATAATATATGATATAATAGTCACGAGTTCATCTGACAGTGTGATCAATAGCTCAGTTTGGCAATACTATATAGATGGCACTAATCACTATTGTCTATTGCTGTGCTGGTTCAAGTATGGCAAATGAAACCTTGCACTGAAATTTTGTGGCTTTTTTTGTATGGTAACAATTTTCGGGAAATTTTTCTATTTTCTTCCCAGTAAATCATGCAACTTCATTCACAAATGGATGAAAAATAATTCATCTAGAATGAATCTCATGCCTCCAGCTCCATAAAATGGCAGGAAAGCTCTTGTGGATTGAAATGTAACTATTTTCCACACCTTCACTAGTATAATGTTCACTGGATATTTTAATTTACAACTAGCTAAAAATTATTGGAGAATTTCTGCAGGAATCTGTTAGCAATGTTTGTTGGCACTTGGCTGCATAATTAGTTTCCATCCAAGTATATGTATGTCATATCTTGAGAATTTTATTTACTTTTACTTACAGTTTTTATAGTTCATGACGATGTGTTGGCTTTTGTTTAAGTGCTGCTGCTTATAGAAATTAGAGATGGTAATATTCAAGTATTGTTTTCAGCAGTAAATGCTATCAAACAAAATGAAAATTGATTATCTTTTTGCTTTTAAACCTGTATTAACTGTCCTCATTGCCAAGTGATTTCAATGGTTTGATATTGGCATTAATGAAAGTTAACCAACATCATTAGGTTTATCTGTCTCAGGTTCTTTTGTGCTAAACTTTGAGTACGTAGTTCATGCAATATAATCTGGACCTCGCGGAATAGAAAGCATGATCGTGAGTAGCAAGTTCTTGCACTAGTATAATGTAGGTAGATCCTGCTGGGGAGCAAGCGTGATCTTGAGTAAGAAGAAGAGTGGGTAGTTCTTGCACTATAATCTAGACCGCGGGTTAGCAAGGGAGATCGAGAGTATAGAATTGCGATGACGCTGCCTAAGAAGGTCATTCTGCAGCTGTCGTACAGGTCAACAACCTAGCATTTTTATGTTGCTAAGGCATCGGGCAACACAATTATTGGGTTTAGGTACAGTGATGTCTTGCCTGCTATTCACTTGTTTCATGTATTAGTTGTATTAACAAGCTCTACAACCAAGTTCGGTGGCGATATCTCGAGTTGCAGTACTTTTCAGATTGATGAATTACTGGTGCATTGTTCGTTTCTTCCTTTTCTTCTGCTAGACTTAATATTTTCTCACTTTTGAATTGGCTTAACTCGTAGACCTAAGAACAATAATTTTCCTATTATTTATCATTAGTAAGCAGTTATTTATCGAAGTTCAAAAACGTATTGCTTTTATTTGTGTCATCTTTGTTCATAAGCGTACGGCTTATGCTGCTAACGTTTTGGTTATTATTCGTTTTCTCGTAATCCTAAATTTGCCAGCGCCTGAAGAACGTGCGTTTTGACGCTTTCTCGCTTTGCGGTGCGAGTTATCTGACCTTGGGCTGCTCATACGCACTCGCTATAGTGTTGGAAATTTCTCTCGATCAAATTACAGCATTATTATCTTAATTCAGTTCATCTAAAACTTTAGCGGGATCCGTGATAATTCCGTGGGCATGCACAAGTCACATTATTCTCCTTATCTGCCTTGAAATTTTTCGTTAAGCAACATTCATTTTTTTACGTTATCATTGTATTATGCAGTTTACGTTAGCGGTTGTTAGACCATTAACGATTGAGTAGTGGGTACCTGCTGCTGACATCAAGCATCATTTGGCGTCTTATGCATCATTCAAGTAATGTGAAGAATCAAGGCTACCAGCTATATTTGGTGCCTTCAAAACAATCAAAACAAACTTTTGACCTTCAAAACATTCGCACAATTGTCGGAAGCGTGCCACCTCGTGACAACGACGGCGTGTGCAATGAAGCTGAAACGCGTCCAGTGAAAGTTCCACGAACGACGCTCTTACTGCGATTTATGCTAGTTTTGTAGAAACGCGTCACAATTAAATGGTGTACAACCAATCATCTGCTTCAAACTTTTGAACATAGCAGCTGGTGCTGTAGAATTTACTCTACATATGGTCCAGCCGTTGTGCACGGTGTGCACCAATGTTCATTGCGGGCAGATTTTGTCAAATGATGAACATAATTGAAAGAGTATTTTTCTACTTGATCGTTGAGTTTACCTGCTGTGCGAATCAAAAGCAATATTTTACGTATAATTTTACCACGAATTTCGTATAACCGATATAATCTCAGTTGCAACGCTGGGACGAAAGCATGGTGATATGGCTGCGGCTCGTGCTCCGAACTTCAATTTACTATTTTTGACCTTATTCGCTTAATGATGCAAAACCTGCGGCTGGACTGATTTCCCCGTTATTTGTTTTATTTAAATACTTTGAGTGATTTTTATTCACTTGGTCTTTGAAGACCAACTTTTTGAAACGCCTAGCTCGTCGATTCTTTAGTTTTTGCACGTAGTTGGTGCAAAAACGCGACTTTCATTTGTTTAACAAGAATATTTTCATTGTTTCCTTAGTTTCCTAAGTATTTGTTTGGGACGTAGCAGTCCCAGGCCACGATGGATCGCCTCCTCTGATTATCGCTCATCCGCCCTCATATTGGCATTGGTATCAACAAAAAATGTTCTCGTTGGGTTAGTCATTTTTTTCTAAAAAAAATGTACTTGCATATGCTCAGTGGTACATATATGGCACATCGTATTCTAGCAATACTATTGTAGAGAAAAGCAAACTGAGACGTTTTCCTAATCAATTAGGTAGAGCCAACAGCAAAAATTTGATAAAAAATGAAATTTCAAGAAAAAAAATAATTGGGGCTGAAAAGGGTTAATGCGAGTCTGTTGTTGGGCAAGAGTGCAGTTTGTACTAGGAAGTATTAGGAAGTCTGTATTTTACCGCTGTCCACATGACAGACGTGTGAATCATTTCAACTCTTTCGACGTAAGTACTTTGTCGGTTTCGATAAACTCTGTTTTTATAATACGCTAGTAAGTAGCCTGGGCCCATACTTTCAAAAAATTTAGAGATCGTAAGTTCAACAACAGCCTTTCAAGCAAAATCCACCAATCATAGACAAGAAAATAGAGCGTAAGTACTTACGTTCACTTAACGAGTTTTAAAAGTATGGCCCATGACCAGTGGCTAAGTTACTGCGCAGTCGTCCTCTTCGCGTGAATATCAGGTGTTGGGCTGAGCACAGATGTGGTCGTCTATCCGCCTGCCAGGTTCAAGTCCGCAGTTGTTTGATTCGTAGTTCTGCTATTGCTATTTTGAATAGTACTTTTCAATTTTAAATTGTGAAACGTGTTCTTTATTTTTAATTTGGCTATGAATCGGGTGTATGAATGTATCCGTTCTCAGAGCATGATGCTTTGCTTCCAATCTCTGTTTATTTTATTTTATTTTTTTTCATAACTTACATTCATATTTACCAGTGAAGTGTTGAGGTGCCTGCAGCTATTGCATTCAGCCTTCTACTGTACAACCCGTGCTCTGGGAGCCTGCACTCGACCGCCGTTTCACTTTTGTCCTCTGCGACGCAGTAGAGGTCAAGTCAACATTTTGCTGAGCTCTTGAGCGCTTGCCGGCTCCAGTCACACGCGCTTTCAGGTCATTCCGCCACTAACGAAGTAGCTCTTTCAGTCAAACTAGGCAGCCATGCCTGTGCCATCTGAGCAATGTCCCGAACATGCACAGAAGAATATATCTTACGTTCATGAGTTTTCAATTACCAATTGTTTAATTAATGTATTGAAATAAATTCTATTTAATTCCTAGAACGACTAATGCAGTTATTAAGCACCGAATGTTTCAATTCAACGTTCACGACTCGTCTTGGAAGTGTCCTATCATGACGAAGTTCGAATTCACTTCGTACAATTGTTTGTTCGCAGTTGCGTAGTAACAAACGCCTCGAGTCTCGACTGTCGAGAACTAAGCTCGTAAGCCCTTGGCATGCGATAGGGTATAGAGTGTGCGTAATATACTCTTATCTGTATTGATTAGGATGGTTAGCTTTGATGTTCTTCGGCTTGGTTACTTTATCACCAACATAAGACTCAAATCCAAACATTATTAATTACCTGTAGCGAACAACGCGTGGCGTGAGCCTAAGCCGGACTGGCTTTGGCGGATTTAGCCGTAAAATTTCTCTGTCAGTGGTGAGCTGCGGGGGTGCCACTTTCAATTGATTTTAATAATTTCGTACTAGGTTCTCAAACTTGATATCCTTCTACCAAATCTAATCTAAATGGGATGATTTTCGTACAAATTTGTAAAATTAAACTAGTTTTTTGGTTCAGGAAAGGCTTTCGTGTTTGAGTCATTGTTTTAAGATAGGCCTGTTACTTGCTGTCGTCCAGACAATTTTCACTCGTCGTACCTCTGGTGTTAATGTCACACTATTAGCTGCATTGATGTTCTTTTGATAGTTTCTAGCGTTATCATAACTGTCATAGCTACTAGACTAGTAAATTCAGAATACCCTAGTATTGAGGACTTGAGACGTGTACTCAACCAGGCTTGGCTTTGTCAGGCTACTAGAGAGTAGAGAAGCTTGCCGCTTTGCACTGGCAGCTGGGTTTGGTACTACGCAGTTGCTGCCTGCCACCCGACTAGCTCTAGCAACGCATGCTGTCTTGCACACATGTTGTCTTTTGTCTTTTGACTCACCTTCCATCGTATTGCGCAGTGCATTGATACTGCACTCTATTGCATCATGGCAATAGTAATGCTAGTCATATAAGTTTTAGGTACAATAACAGTCTTAATCGGAATGTAAGTGTGGCGCTGAAGACAATAAGCTGCATTCGTGTTATCCACACGATTAGTTTAGTTGCACTTATATATTACAAATATGATCCATTGAATTAATAAATTATTGTTTTCATGTTTCCTTTAGGATAACACGGAGCGACGTGTACTGCGTGATCAATTTTAGCGGTTTGTGCTGTAAATTAGCTTTTAAATCTATTTAAAGCCGCTTTTGTCTTGGCGATTTCCTCGCATTTAAACGTCTCGTACTCGTATTTCCCTGTTTTAACTCAATTGTTGACGGCGAAGTAACCATGCAGCATCACACTGGCAAGCACCACTGCCTGGAAGGATTTGCTGGGGTCACGAATCTTAGAACAGCAAACTATTTAGACAACATGCAAGATCTGGACTAATTGAACTTTCTCTTATCACTGCTGTTGAGTTCAGTTGACTGTATCAATGTTTTAGGCACTCAAAGATGTGATTGAAATTGAAAACCATTTCTTGCCACTATCGATTGTGGCAGAAAACTTAGAACAATTGATCAATCGGGTGGCTACAAAGGTCGCTAGCGACATTAAAACAGTTTTTTTTGTAGGTTCTCCACGTGGCGATTAGCCGTTATGCTGCTTTAGAACACCCCATAAAGTATATTAAATTAATTATGCCAGGAATGGTTGTTTCGTTCACGTCATATAATCATTGGTTGCAAACGGAGGCTCGTTTAAAATAATTTTTTATGGCATTTGATAGTTGTAATATTAGTGAATTCGAGAAAATTCTTCGTGTAAGGCTGGTGCTTCTATTCCTTATTTGGTGTTTCTCATTGTTCATGTGTTGGTATACGTGCCGAGGCTCGATGATGTGGCACCGTTGCAAACTTGATGCTCCGATGCCAGATGTCGCCAGACAACTCTTTCTCTCCGTGTTGCTATGGCAAAACTTGAAATAGATGGGGCTTCAGCTAAAACCATCCCTGTTCCTCTCAATATAAGCTTTAAATACTGTGATTTTTTAAACTGAATTTCAGTGTTGTCGTCACACTGTGATAACACTTGACGTTCAACTGTGTCCTTAGCTTGGTCCTTGCATGAGCCTACCTCAATACTTTTTTTTTCAATTGAATTATAACTACTGTTCCGTTATTACTAAAGGATGATTCGGAACGGTCGGCAAGTTCATTGAGTTTGAAGTTGGCTAGTACCGTGTATTTCCACCGTTCTTTCAATGCTAAAGTGAACGGCGCGTTGAGCGTTTGTTGCTAGTGAGGTGTTAGCTGAGCAGAAACCACCATTATTACCTGCGTGGTATAGCAATAGGAACCGACGTTAACTACGCACCCGATCGGAGTGCCACGCGTCTCGTGTAAACCACACATTGTTTTTGTCTTCGTTGCTCTTCACCGCTTATATCTTGTTACTTCGAGTCTCTGAGGTGCTAAACGTTGTTTGCTTTCTTGGCAGCTTCAGCGAACTTTTTCCTATTTGATACACAATTACTAATTTACATTTGCGAAGATTTAGACCACTCATTCAGAACTGCCAGTAAACCATGTGTCTTATGGAATACCTAACTTGCTCATCAGTTCCGGATACATAGAGCATGTAT
The DNA here is from genome assembly GCF_000764305.2 of Hyalella azteca. Classification (NCBI taxonomy): domain Eukaryota; kingdom Metazoa; phylum Arthropoda; class Malacostraca; order Amphipoda; family Hyalellidae; genus Hyalella; species Hyalella azteca. The sequence continues at coordinate 724,153 of NW_025945296.1, read as the reverse complement.
ATTGTTGACATCGAGCTCGTCTAATCACAACATGCAAGCCTTTAAACATGTTGATATTCATTAAACGTGGCGCTGCTACTCTCGGTTCTGTGTTTTCACAAGTCCTACTCTTTTGTTACGTGGATTCCAAAATATGATTGTCTATTCGATTTCTTGAAACGCTTTTATGAATTTCAAATAACCATTAGCTCTGGCAAACAAGATAAATAATTAAATTGTTCTCACCTTTTCTTAGGAGGAGCGGGAGGAAAGGGCACTTGGGGAAAGTTGGGCTCCGAAGTGCTTGAAGAAGATTTTGATACCGGGGCTCTCGACCCCAACGACCCCAACTACGATGATCTCAACCCGGACAACGGCGACGTAAAGATGAAGGTTACGCAACTCATCGAGGCCCCTCTCAAGAATGGCCAGCCGTCCGGAACTCAAGCCAAAGTTGTACCTGATGAAGAAATATGTGTAAGTGCCGCTCTTCATTTACCGTCACTCGAATAATAATTTGTAAAACATGAAACCCCAAGAGACCGGCTGCCTTTCTCCCCGAGTGTTATTTTAGGTATTCCCATGCCAAAGTAAACTTAATGAATTTGTTATTAATATTGGTGAGTTTTTTATTTATTTATCCGCTTGTTGTGTGCACAATTTCCAAGTGCACAACTTATGAAATGATTAGTTGATGTGCAGCTCAATGTTTTATTTTCTTCACCTTCTAATTTAGCAGTCTAGCAATCCGACATGGTGTTAAAATTTTGATGTATCTTAAGTTCAAGCGGTATTAAGTTCTCGTAAGGAGCAGCTTTATTTATAACGAATTCCATTGTGCTCTTCCTGCAGAAATTAATCTACTCAGCAATTAAAGAATATTATGACCACGGCGACACTGAAGAAGCGTACTTCACGCTCGAAGAGCTGCCGTGGACGCCAGAGCAGCGCCACCTGCTGGTGGTGACCGCTGTGGAGGCCGCCATTGATCACAAGCCTTCCCACCGGGAGATGACCAGCGTCCTCATCGCTGACCTCTACCATCACACTCTCATGGAGGAACATTATGCTAAGGGTTCGTTAATTCTTCAAATTATTCAAGTATTGACAATTTTAGCTCTCTATGCAGTTTCAAAAGCCTTTTAAATTCGTCTACCGTGAAGGAATATGGGATCTGTTGAAACCCCGAGTAATTTTTTTTTTTTTGTGAAAGTACTCCAAGTAGTAGAGGTCTAATTTTATTTTTCACATGGACGTTCATCCAAACTTTTGTGCAAGTATGCCGTATTCCTCCATTGTAATATCACTTCATTCATCTAAAGTTTAGATTATACGATTGAATTGTGTAATATGAACTAGATTATATAATCTGTATAATCTAAACTAGATACAAGCGGATGGTATAATCTAAATTGTATATTAATTAATATAATTTAATTATTAAAAGCATAGTTATACCATTCTTCAGGTCTGTGAATCTTAAACCAAAATTGTGGGAACAAAAAAAAATTCGCTATAAGATCTAAATTTGTGCATCAATATTTGATGAGCTCGAATGTGGCGCTGTTATTTTATTGCTCAGCCTCAGGTCAGTGGAATGCCACCTCCGCATGTCTAAGGCCTGCAGCCATCGCTCACATGCATCTTCTTCTGATTTGCTCTCAATTTCCTTTAGTGAACTTTTCTGATTTGCTCTCAATGAGCAGTTAGCGAACTTTTTGCTCAATAACTCTTCGCTTCTTGGGGGTGATTTGCTTATTGATGCAAAGTATGATTTCACTTCCTACTTGACTTGTTAATACTTTTAGTTGATGCGATACCTCTCGTTGATATCTAGTTATTTAGTTTCGTTTCACTTGAAACTATTCCTCATATTTGTTAGCTAATGTTAAAAGGCCCCGTCATTTATTGCTTTGCTCGCGTGTTACAGGTTACGATCTTCTTCTTAAGAACGTCGATGATTTGGCCCTCGACGCTCCAGCCGCCCCCACTATCCTGGCCAACTTCATCGCGCGCTCTATTGCCGACGATTGCATTCCGCCCAAATTTCTCACCCAATATATTGGCCAGGTGAGCTCTCGAGCGCTTCGTGTCTTTCTTCTTCATTTTTTATATAAGCCTTGCTGCTCGTTGAATTTTCATATTCAATCTTCAGTTAGTCGTTAATTCCAATGTCTTTTATTCTCTGCAATATTACGGTTTGATGAGAAGTAAATAAGTTGGATCAATACTCTGTCTGTTAGGCAGTACAAGGTTCAAACTGTGTTAAAGAATTTCATAGTTTGGATGAAAATGGATAAACAATATTTCACTTGACGTGATATTGTTATCAGCCATTACTTTTGCCATGCTATTAGATTCTTGACTTCATTGCATGCTGGGCTGCTATGAGACTCAAATTTCGGTCTATAACTGCATAGCGAGTTCATGTTGCTCGTGATGCACTTGACAGATAGAGAGCGACCACGGGGCCGTTTGTCTGAACCGCGCTCAGTCGCTGCTCTCGATGCGTCACGGCCTGGTGCGCTTGGATGCTGTGTGGGGTGTCGGCGGAGGGACGCGGCCTGTGAAGCACCTCGTCAAGAAGATGGTTCTTCTCTTGAAGGAATATCTTTCTTCCTGTGACATAGAGGAGGCACAGCGCTGCCTTGTTGAGCTCGAGGTTCCTCACTTCCATCATGAACTAGTGAGTTAAATGGGACATGAATGTCTCCATGCCTAATTTTATTAAGATGCTCACAAATGAGGACATTGTTTATTTATTTGTTTTACGACTAAACTGGCGAGAAGCAGTTTCAGTGCTGAATGAAAATAATAAGTGCACACAAATGTTGGATCTCAAGACAATGTTGGGTCAAACAAAAAAGTTTCACGTCATTATGTACCAATCAAGCGGTGTAATGCACTACAGGTGTATGAAGCCATCGTGATGGCTCTAGAGAATCTAGATGATCGCTCCCTCGTACTCATGACGAAGCTCTTGGCTGCACTTCAGGCTTCTGTTGTCGTCACTTCCAACCAGATGAAAGAAGGCTTCTATAGGGTACGAATATTTATTATCGATGGAAATGCTTGTGATTGATTATAGCTAAATCGGCTTGAGGAGTGAAGTCATACAATCTCTGTAGCACATGTATTTGTGTAAATTTACTTCATTTATAATTCTTTATGCACTCTTTTACGATATGCATGTTTTCACCTACGCTTTCCTTCAGGTTTATGAAGATTTGCCCCAAATTTGTCTTGATGTGCCCACTGCACATTCCGTTCTCGAGAAATTTGTCAAGAAGTGTCTCGCTGAGAAGATCATTGATGATGCCGTGGCTCGTAAGATGCCAATCCGGTGAGTTCACAATTTTATGCAAATTATGTTTCGTTTCAAGACTATTAGTTAATACTCATTTGTTTGTCGAGAAAAAAGTATTTTTGATTTTCAATTTTTTTTGTACTAAAAAATTCAGTTTTATATGTACCACTCGACACTCGTGATAAATAGTTGCGGTAATTTTTACTACTAATTATGAATTTCATTATATTGACTTAGAGGTTGTGCCACATTAATCATAAATTGTAGTTAATCAGATTGATTCATTTTTTTCCCTCAGCGCTCGCAAGAGGTTCGTATCTGAAGGCGACGGCGGCCGCATTAAGGATGATGCCTACTAAGCTGCTTGCAAGCGTCTGCTCATACCTGCCCCATGTACTGGCTCCGCTCGAGCCTTGTTCGTTCGCCTTTGCTTCATATTAGAGTAATATGCCCGCTTGAATTGAGTTCATTTTTGCTAAGTTTGTTAGTCGGTGGAAGTCTTCATTTTGGGACGAAACTTGTTGAAACTCAAGATGTTTCAACGAAAGTTCCGGAATAGGCGAAAGAACAAGGCCAGAGCAGGACCTCAATAGTATGCTTTTTATACTCGTTACTTGTTTGGTTGATTGACGTGCTGGTCTGTGCGTGGACCTTGTGTTTCGACTGAGTTGTGGACCTATCGGCTTTTGGTGGTTTTGCGGTGCGTCCCAGACGTTATTGGTGAGCATTTGCTCACCAATTTGCTATTGTTGATACAATAGTTTCTTTTCCATTACTGAAATTGACTAAGGCAAGGTTTCATTACACAATGGACTATTTTCCGTGATCTTCTAAGTACTTTATTCTTAGCTGATGATAAATTTTCTTTCGCGTTCATGGGGAAAGGCTAATTTTATTCTAAGTTCACTATCGTTGTATTTTATTTTTGTTACATTTTCGTTGATCGTTACTGAAATCGTACTACCAAAATGGAATGTAATTCCCCCTTGAACCCTGGGTTCTCGTGCCTGCTAGCTTAGTTATATATATAGGTATTAGTAATTGAATTTACTGTTTTTTTACACCGAAACATTGACTTAGTTCTTCCTGTAACTTTTTTTTACTGTTAAGATGAAACTCGTATTTGCTATTAGAACGAATTTTGCTTTTGGTTATGGGAGTCTGACTTCAGTAAGCTCGAATTTTGCTGACGGATATCATTTTGTATAGCGTGATTTCATTTTTTTACGAAGTGGAATTTCGTAAATTTGTCCGATATGAACAAGGTTTCATTATAATGATGAAAACCATCCGAATGATGATGCAAGGACACGTGATTTCTGAGCAGAATTAATTTGTCTACTCTTTCTTTCGAGATATTTATCCATTTTTGAAATTGTTGCAAAGTTTCAAGTTCGCTTAATTTGTGCATGAAATAGTGCAACATAACTTAGTTTTCAGCGTGACATTTGTGTATAATCGTGCTCTAGATCCATCATTTCTTTTTCGGTTAGGAGAACGACTTGGAGTACCACTTAGTATTCAGCATTAGACCTCGAGAACTTGCCATAGTTTAATTAACCATTACAACTTATCGGACTATAACCGAGACATTGTGTAACCTTAACCGTTACTACAGTGAAGATTTCATAGATATCGAATACAATAAGGGTGAAGCTCATTGCATTCATATAATAAGACTTCTATTGGTCCAACTTGAGTACATGAACGCATTAATGCCTAAGTTAAATTTGGTACAGCGATGTAGTTGTAATTCTCGTAAGCTAAGCTGTCTTTTTCGTGTCGTAATAACGAAGTATTTGTAGAACCATGTCTCATATTGACCTTGCATCAGGAAATGAAGATATTTTCAATTGAACAATCCTTCCGTGCTACGAAATTCGATCTTTTCCTTTTCAACTGAATCTTTAGGGGGTGAATTTTGAGGCAAGACGGACATATACGAATGTTTCGTTCTCAGTTATACTTTACGTTCATGCACTGAGAAAAGTACAAAAAAATCTGAAAATAGTGAAAAATAAAAATGGCAAAATCTCGTGGTTTCATTGTCCCAACTTGCAATTGCACATTTAATTTAGACTCTGATTTAATGACTTTAACCGATACCTCGAATTTCGTCCAGAAAAATCCTCTTCTACCATCTCTTCTACATACTGCATAATTCGTTTGTAACACCTTCATTTCAACATCCTTTGCAATTTTTTGGTACAAAACAAATTGACATGCCGAACTTGCTGTTAAACCCCGAACAACACCAACAGTGCAAACGCATGAAGAATTGTTTTCAACGATGGAGCAGACGTAATAATGTCTCCGCAACGTGGGAACCCAACAAGAAATGCCAGGTATAACGCAGGCACGTGAACGGAGTAATCTGTCCTACGACAGTAGATTACTATTAATGGACGTGAATCAAGCTTGGGTACCTACGAAAACTAAAGAATATGCTAGGAAAACTAATGGCGATTTTTCAGGTTTTTCATAATATACGTAAATTTAAAAATTAACGGAAGAAAACCTATTAGGTAATAACAACAAGATCCTGAACTTCAACTAAGAGCATGCTTCCTTGAACATGAAATGTGAAGTTAAACTATGTAACCCATTCTTTTACAATATCAAAATTTCACACGATTAAATACAGCGTAGACCATTCAGACTTCTATAATTTGTCCTTTGAATGAGAGGATCGTTGCGTAGGGCACGTGAGGACACGACAGTAATGAGTGGGGCGCTCTGCTCGTAAAGTTGAGATACTCTGCCAACCCCTCGATTACCGCCTCACGCAAGCTAGGTCCCGCCAGCTCAATGGCTTTAGGCTTCTGAAACACAATCGTCAGACGAATTAATTGAAATCAATTACTGTCATGAAAATTTAAATAGAAAACAGTTCAACAGTGTCAATTTTTAACAGGGCATGGCTTGAATTGGTATTCAAACAATGCGAGTCTGTCCCTTAAAAATGTATAATTTCATAATAAAAATTTACAATACATACCTAGTTTTAAATTGAAAAAGTATTTAAAAAGTGGCAGACGAATAATTTTTAAATCGACACACGAGCTGAAATTTCAAGATGTTAAATTTTTGTAAAGTCTGTTCGACCCGACAGCAAAACGTATTGCAGGATTTACATAACGGATGAAAAATCCAACAGCATGGGTAATAAGAGCAAGATAATAGATGTTCTTAGAAAGTCGCCTTCGTGTGATAAATTTATTACCTTTTCCAAAATTGGTTGAAGGAAATCTTTGACAATTTTGGCCCCGGCCAAGCCAACTCTAGCGGATGGGTTCGAATACTTTGAGCTTGACACGCTTGTACTGATGCCCGCATTTTCCATGGTAGATTTTACCCCATCAGAGGCATTGTCGCCGGATGATATGATTGCCCCAAATCTGGGCAAATTGAGCGTCACTGCCGTGGCGTGATCATCCAAGTCGGTTTTTGTTGATCTTTTTGACGGACGATTGGGAGTTGTGAGATTGCTATCAGGTTCCAACTCTTTAGTGTCTTTGCTGATTTGTGTTTTAGTTTTGGGAAGTTCATCAGTTTCAACGGTATCGGTATTTGGCTGGTTCGTGTCAGATGATGAATCTTGAGAAATCGATGAGCGGTTAGAAGCGATATTTGCCTCCTGTGCCACATTCTGAATTATACCGGGAGTTGAATACCTATTTTTACGATGCATTTCGTTGACGGCCACCAACGCATCTTGCTGAACTTTCTCAATGCTGACTTGTTCTTCATATGGACCAGGCATACCTGCGGAAGTCTGCCCTTGCTCTTCACTTGATAATTTAGCCTCTAGGGCGTCACTCTTGTCTGTAGTGTCTGCAGTCGTACCACGTTGGGCTTCAGTATTCGGTGGGACTGGGATTTTCCCACCATCATATTTTTTTGAATTTTCAGGGAAGGTATGTGGCCAGCTGGCGCTGGGATCAAGAATAACATCAGCCAGAGCTTCGGGCGTGAAAGAGAGCCAAGGCTTCTCAGGGTCTTCGGCAGGACTTGGTGAACAACACGACAAAGCGCCCGGATCCACGGGATGTGCCTCTGCAAAGTACGTGCGAGTGACACTCAGAAATCAGATAATTCAACAAATCGCGGTTCATCGGAAAGCAGAAAGATGAATAATTTAAAATGAAAATTTCAAATTCAAGTGTACAATATTTTATACCATTGCTTGACCCTAACAAGGTCGTAACTACAAACCTGAATTAAAAATATATCCTCCGGCATCCAAAATGCAGCGCTGTTTGCCTGCAGGCTTCCAAACTGTGCCACTGCCTCCATTGTTGTGCATCCAGTGGTCCTCGGCAAACAGGAGATACAAATACTTGATGGTCTCGGCCAAGAAAAAGCTTTCCATGCGGTTCTCTAATTGATGACTACGAACATTTTTCACCTGTTGACACATTAATTCGTTGCAAAACACCAATCAGGAACTACAGCATAAAGAATTGTTATAGTAGACTCTACAACCGCCATTTTCAAGTTCGGTGAACTATGAACTCAGGTGTTGATATTTTGACAACGCTTAATTTTTTACAACATAATTAAGAAAATAATAATCTAACAGTACCTGATAGCGCAAATCAGAGTTGAAAATTGTTAGAACTAAAATTATATATTATATTTAAAGTAAGAAATAAAAATTTGAAGTCGATGCTAATTATGAGGATAAAGCTTCCTCACCGTAGCATAGCCGCAGTGAGTTTTGGTTGAGTGTTCAATGCTTGTAATGATGTCGGCACCCATGGCGAGATATGAACGGTCTCCAGTGGCGCGGAAAAGATACATTATGCTTTCGATGAGTTCCGGTCTCAAGGGGTAACCTTCGCGCTTACTGCCTGCCTCGCCCTGAGCAAATATAGCAGAAAATAGTCATAGGATAAGTGATGCAAACCAAACTCTAAGTGACGTTAATGTTATAAATCAACAATCAAGTGTCTTACTAGCATGAACTTGCATCGGTTAATAATTCCAACACAGGAGGGAGGATCTAAAACTGATTGGTTAGCAAAAAGTTAATTAACACAATCTACTTAACTTTTCATAATTCGTTCAAACCTGAGGAATGTTGTAGGACTCTGGAGTGAAGCCGTACTGGCGCCACACTTGATGGTAATTGTGAATGGTTTTCTGTGCTGCTTCAAGGTCTCCTGAGAACATGTGATTCACCAACAACTTTTTATTAAATAAATTGCGCATACGTAAATCTGCTAAACCAAAATAAAAACAAAGTTTCATTTCTATTATATAACACAGGTCTGCCAGAAAATTGTTCTTTGAGTGATGTTCATGAAGGCATACACAACTAAACTCAAACCAGAGGACGTGAACAATAAAATTTATCATGGATGTTTTTGTACAATTGGTAAAGAAATTGACCAACGGAAACAAGGCCATAATATTGCGGTTGTTGTCAGATAATAACCGACATGAATGCCTGAAACGCAAGTTTTTTCAATAGAACGAAAACATGCGTAACAATGAGGCACTGCTTTTCACACGAGCTCAGTAATAATGAGATAAGGAAACGAATGATGGCGCGTATACCGGCCAACGTGAGGACGCCAGGCCAGAAGGCTTCAAGGGACTGGAAGACTGGCATGGTGACGTGGCCGCGCGTCATGGTCACCCACAGATACCAGTCGTCGTGCTTCAGGTGCAAGTCGATGGCGGCGCGCGCGCTCTCGAATATCTGCACAGGTCAGGCGCATACATCCTCACAGAAAATTGTCATTGTGAATTATTTCATATTAAATATATTGATTGATGTGTTGAAATATTACACTCGAAAGGGTTCGAGAAGGTTTAATATGAGTTTTATTATTGAATACATAATCGTAAATAGCCCTAAGAAAAACAGAAATAATAAATCAGAATGAAAGCATCGAATAATAAGATAAGAAATAATTTTCAGAGCAGCGTCGACTATGAAACTCATTTCCATGCCTCAATTATTAGCATTGGATTTACAATTTACCTGCATGAGCTCTGGCCGCTGCAAGAGCGCCGCACCTTTTACAAGGTATTCGAAATATGAATCGACACCAGCGCCTGGAAAATAACAAAGAGTTTAATCTAAAAACATTTCTATTTACTTGAACGTCAATGAGAAATAGGCATTGTGCAGATAAAAGAAACTCTAAAAATCGTCGTAGAGACAGAGGTCTGTGAATTACAATAATAATATTGCAATAAAACACATTAAAGGCACATAACATGACATGGTGAACTTGCCTATGCCAGAATCGAGAGCCGTCCACCGCCCCGTGGTCACGTCAATATGATTGCCGAGTAAATCTATTGATGAGCGTTGTCGCCAAACTGCAAGCATGGCTCGTAAAGCCACCTGCCAATTTTTAAGCATTTTAATACTCCTGTGATCGAATTAAAGGCACTTGTACACTCTTTACTTCGTGCTTAATCAAACAAATAATTGTTTTACTTACTTCTTGGTAATCGGGCCACGAGTTGGCCACTTCTGACACTATCACAGAATAAATCATCCTAAGTGTTACAGTTTCATTTTTCTCTTTGTTTGTTTACTTTTATTATCAACAATCACTTGTGAGGCGACAGGAAATTTAGGCAGACCTTTGAGGTAGGCACGAATAAATTATGAGACTGCGGTCCCAAGCTATACAACAAATGCATGACATTTTTGGGCGAGATAACCCGCAGTGCTCGCTGTGTCAACTCTCATGGCGTAACGGTTATCGCCTATAAATGAACACACAGAGTAATGAGAGGGCCACTCAAAGCTTGCATACTAGACACCATCGCTTGTTGCTTACCTCATTCGTGCACGAGATAATTTTATATTGTGTAACACTACACACTGCAAGCACATGGCACTGGGAATAAAGCCAAAGAATGAAGATACGAACAAACCTCAATAACACCTGGACAAAGACAAGTTTTAGCCCTTGACAAGCCTCAGCCCACCTACCCTTCAATGAGAATGATGCAAGCCAAGAAATGGGAGACAGCAAACAGCAAAGAGAAGCGCGGTGTAAAAGAATGCCAATCATTTTAATAACGTCAAAACTATCAAGTTCAGGACTCTAGTCCACTTTTAATATCGTGCCTAGTGTTGAATTTCTTACTTGTTCATAAATAGGATCGCCGGTAAGTCGAGACAAGGCACCAAACTCCACCAAGAACGTCCCGGTGCCGGCGGTGCAGGTGATGGGCGTCTCGCCATAAGGAACTCCATGGAGCAAGTTCACGGTCCCGTACGGCATACCTGAACACAAACTAGTTGTCAGGGATCTCAAGTTGGCAGAGACATTTATTTATAAATTTATAGTCATTATTGAGCTAAAAACAGAAGTTAGTTGGATGGCATAAGAGTCAAGATAGATATCAAGTATCGTCAAGAGAAAAAAGATGACGAATTGAAAATTGTATGCTCAATAATCATTAATTTAATTGTCTAACACCTGAATTTTGAGATACAGAAATTTTCAGAAAAAAATAACGGAATTCTGAGTAGAAATAAATCAGATGAAGTTTAATCAATTTGTACATTATTTGATGAGGAAGAATATTAATAAATTTATATATTTGTGAAAGTTTAAGCATATTTTCTTTGTGTTTATTTGAAGCCTGACGTTGGACATATAAAAGACCTGTTCAGGCGTTAATCCTCGACTGATATCGTGTCTAGATAGAACCTGGCTTAACATATTCTCCATTTTGTTTGGTGATCACGTGGCATTGCACAGAGAGGAGGAGGAGGGTGGAATAGATATTGAAATGCGATTTTCAATTTGATAAGTGTACATTTTAATCGTAAATAAAAAAAGAAATTGAATCTCTAATCACAACAATAAACAGCTGATTGATTACTGATCACTATAAACGATTGAAAGATTGCTAACAGGTCACTCTTGCACTGAGATCACCATTGATAACTGATACTGACTGTGACGGATCACACGTGAATGTAGATAGTAATGAAGCTACAGGTCATATTTCAGAGAATGTAGATCGTAATGAAGCTACAAGTCATATTTCAGAGAATGAAGATCGTGATGAAGCTACAGGTCATATTTCAGAGAATGAAGATCGTGATGAAGCTACAGGTCATATTTCAGAGAATGAAGATCGTGATGGAGCTACAGGTCATATTTCAGAGAAGGTCGACTATGATGAAACTCATCACAGATTGCCAGTGAACGTATTTCACAACAAAGCTACAATTCACTTATAGCAAGGGAATGTATTTTCCAGTGAAACTACTAATCAGAGACTGCAGTTGTGCACTGATGGCTGTAGAACAGCGAGTTGTGTTTAGAAGCTGCTACAGTCCACAGGGTTGACTGCTTAATTACTACCTAGCTCCGGACAAACTAAGTTTGTGGTCATAAATGTACAGTGCTCAGTATTTCAAGAATTTGTGTAATCTTGTCACCAGTTTTGCTGAAGTGTTCAGTTTCTTTTCAACTTCACCAGTTTTGCTGAAGTTGAAAAGTGTTCAGTGCAAAGTAGAGTCAGTCAGTAGGCCAGTCTCAGTGAAGTATTGAACAAACTTTGTCTGGAAGACTGAACTGCCTACTGAAGAACAGGACAATAACCCCTGAAAAGTCCCAAGTCAATGAGAAGCCTCGCCCCCTAGACCAGTGCACATGCAATTCTGTGAGATTTTAGTTCTCTTGCTTTCACCATTTCTTTTATTGTGTTTCATCAGAGATATTTTTTCCCATGCTTGGATTATTAAAATTCATCATACTTATTCCACTTCATCCATTAATGATGTTTGTTAGTGTGCCAACATGTATCAAAGTAATTAACTATTATCATCAAGTAAACCATATTAATTTCATTACCACCGTCTCACCTTGATTTTTAGTTCACCAACTTTATTAAATTTCATTAGAAAGTTTGGCTGAGCAATTGAGCTTCTGACAGTTAGCAAACTAATTCATTGCTTCTGCAACATAACCTTCAAAAGCTGAATGTGAGGGAGTACCTCCAACACTTTGATGCTACAAACTGGCCAGTTTATTGTTTTTATTAGGTTTTCCTTACAACTGAGAATAAACCTGTTTTTGTGTGGAAGGCAGGTAAGAGTTTCTTTGCAACCTTCTCTGCAAGGCGCAGCAGCGGGCCAGAACATGGGTAGCCAGGCTCCAACTCCATCCCCATCCTTTGGAATACAAAATCTTGCTAAGCAGGAAACCAAGGAAAGATAACTTTAATTATGAATACATGTTAATAGTGCTAACATATTTAATTATGTCAACACCTGAATAATGAATATTGTATTAATACAGTTTTTCTCAGAATTAAAATTTATTGCAGTATATTCTAGGGGACTCCTAATCAGTATTGCAATAACCACTGTAAAAATTTATACAAATTCTAAAACAGACTGTATTAAACACAGTTTTGATAATCAGACACTTAATTCACTTAGCACTTACTAGTACATGTAATTCGACTAGTGCACAACCAATTCAACTAGCACCTACTAGTACATAATTCAACTAATACAGACACTTAAATTCAACTAGCACTCCCTAGTACATTACTCAACTAGTACTTCCAAAAATTGAATTGAGACTTGCCTCTTGTACATGAGGTGGGCACTCACAAGACCACCAACAATGCGGATGTTTGTTTCAAAGACTGAAACATTGATGTCGGATTCAAAATTCACTCGTTCAAGTACCAATTTTGCCACTTTTTGGAACTCAGTTTTGTTGCCTATGATGGCTAAAGTGTCCAAGGCATCAATTAGAGTGAGAGAGTAGCTGGAACATAGAGATTTAATTAGATTACAGCCTTTAGCTTGAAGTTATAGGATACAGTAACAGTTATCACAAGCTATTATTTTCATGTAGTCAACATTTTTTTCTCTACACAGCAAGTCTAATCAGAATTTTGAAGGAAAAAAGTTACCTTGAATACTGGAAGCAATGCAATAGGAAAAATTTATTTGTATATTAAAATTTTTCATACATTCCTATGGTGAGCATTTTGTACTGAAATATTAAAATAAATACATGTAATCAAGCAAGTTGGAATGGAAAAGAAAACTCACCTTCCCCAGGTGTCATGACCATCGCAGGAAATGGGTCGCAGTTCATCATAGGGAAATGCATACTTCATATATCCATCATAAGCATGGTAGAACATCTTCTTGGCTAATAACCTGAATTGAAAATGTACCATTCAGTTTCATTTCATGTATTAAAATGGTCTCACAATAATAATTTGATTCTGCACAATTCTCCATAAATATATTCATGATTATTGTTGTTATATCTTTTGAAAAGTCTTTTGAATTATAGCCAGAAATAATTGCTGTGTGAACAAGATTCTTAGCAACTCACCTGTAATGTTCTGCATCCTTATTGGAAAGTCCCAATATTTGATTGAGACTAAGAAATACTAGACACATTGGAACCAAGATATTGGCCCAAATCATGATTGATTTTCAAATGAACTATCATATAGAAGTGAATTTTCTTCAAAATCATGTTACTTTTACGCCAAATTTCATTTTTTCAAAAACATATGAAAATGTCAGTCCAAGATTGTGAGCTCTGCCCAAATATAAAATTAGAGATAATTCCTGTTTAAGCTAATTAAATCACACACCAATCAAACTAGACATGTTCCTGCATACATAGAAATATCGTCAAATGGGTAATAAGGGATGGGCAGGGTATATCGGGACAGTCATCCCACATTTCATAGAAATGTTGTAGCAGCTAAACTAATTAAAATATTGCAAAACTAAAAATAGTGATGCAAAGTTCAACATTTTTGCTATCTATGTAGCACAAAGCAAGTTAAGATATCATACATTTACTACTTCTAAAAAATTCCTGAAAAAGTGTCTATGGAATTATGAAGAACAAATAGTTTTTATTATTACTCAAATACAGACCAGCAGGTATACTTGCCACCTGGCTATAAAAAAATAATCTGGCAGACAGTATAGTTAAGTGAAATAAGAAGAAATATATGAACCATCATTTTTCTAATTCCATCCTGTAAGCTCTGGATCACGATCACACATTAGTTCATCTGACTTCATTGTCAGATGCATCACTGTCAGCATGGTGGCAAAGCAGAGACATTTTTTTAACTCTTCATCAAGTTCATTTTTGAGTCATATAAAGAGACCAGTAAAATAAAGTATCATGGATACTATACCAGCATTATAATACATAAAAAATAGTTATGAATCTTTAGTAGATAAAGAAATTAAAAATGAACTGATTATAAAAAATTTGTGGTTTGTCTTTGTCAGTCACTATCCATTATCCAAAGTCCCAGGGGCACGGTGGTGCGGTTTTCTGCAGATTATTCTGTCATACACAACAAAACATAAGGCTCTGAGCACTTGCCCTGCAGATGGATGGCCTTTCATTTCCATCATCATCATCCCCATTGCCCATGGGATGAAAACCCTCAAATGTATCCCCAATCTCAGGGTCACATCAACAAGATACCATAAGTCTTAATAATAATAATAGCAGTTTCAGCATTTATTAGGCCATAGACCTGTTGCCGATTCTTAACATCGCAGAACGTTCACAGCTTGATATGGTCTCAAACACACAAGTGACATAGGACCTACCTCACTGCTCACATTCTGGTGTGCACTGTGCTTAACCGCTCAGCCTTCCTCGCCAATTCTGACCAGAAACTGGCGCACAGAGCTGGGATCAAACCCGCACCTCTCTGCTCCAATCTTGGTACTCTGAACTTTAACCACTGGGCCACCACCACCCTGCCCAGTCTTGTACTTCATCAATTCATTCATTCACAAAGTCTTGTAGTAAGACTTGTACAGTGTAACTTCATCAATTCATTTGCACTAGTACTAGTGGTAGGTGAATTGTGGAACAATGTCATATGTCATCAAGGCTGAGAAGTGGCATTTGTATTGCAGAGATGTTATTGTGATTGATGCAGAATTGGTTTCAGAGTAGTCAGACTTGGATAATACAGAAGCTGCATCCCTGATCCTGATTAGGCCTATCCCTCTTTGGGCATTGTCAGAGTGGGATGCATGCCACAGGCCAGCATTGCCCAAGACCAGCAAATCTTTCATCCTCCTTTCCATGCGTAAGCCTAGACTAAGGGATTATATGTTAAAAGCCAAAGGTACAAATCCCCTTCATGGAAATTAACCAGCAAGCTAATGAGAAGTAAGCCACCAATACAATCGCTCTATGCCATATTTAAAACCGCCCAAGTTCCCAACAGCTCTATCCCATGCCGTCTAACCTCACGATTTTTGGTAAGCAACTCCCTACGCTATACTGCTGTTGATACACAGCCAGCACTCCAGCCCGTCCGTTCGTTGCAGCTGTTTTCCCCCAGCATAACTACCTCCACGGTCCACGCTTACCCCATCTCCCCACCTTTTTTCACCAACTGCCGGTGCCGGACGGCTTTTCTTAGTTTCTGCTCACTTGACTGCATTACGCAGTTACGCTATGAAAAGAGGATCTATACAAGTTGTAACCAAACCTAACCTAATTTGGATAAGCACCAAAGGTCTGCGAGAAAAGCCTCCAGTTAGCCATGCAATAATGGTGGAGAGTTGGGGGATCTTGGGGCCCTTGGGGGAAGTGTGGGGGGAAGAAAATGCTGTGGATAGTAAGGCAGGAAAACAGTGACGCAGGGTTAACGTCTTGCAGAGTAAGTAAGGTGATGATGGCATGATGCATTAGGTACCTTTTGGTAGAGTTCACATTTGCAGCAATGCAGTGTCAGTGTGGTCAGCAGACACTTAGGATAACAGCATGTGTAAGAAGTGATGGTATCATTGGTATGGGTTATATATAAAGTATTGGAGAACAACGTATTGACTGTTATCCGTTAACTATGTGGAGTAGCAGCTTGTGTGCTGAAGCAGTGTTGGTTTAAAGTTAGTGACTTCGTGTGGTGAGTCTGTTTTGACTAGTCTAATGTGAGATAAGTCAATTGACTACAGCTGCTTAGGTGCCAGGATGACAATATCTATAGCATTTAGATGGTTGATGGGTATTACTTTAGATGAAGTGCATCAAAAAAAAGGGTGTTTTTTTTAATTATGTTTTTGGGGTGTAGATTAACTGATTAAGTATCTGAAATCCGTTTTTGGCAGTCGGCATCGGACCTAACCTGCTAGGTTTTCATTGATCGGCTAGGTGTTTTCTATGTTTGGACTTTGGAGTCCGTCCGGCATCCGGAAAAACCTAGCCAATAGGTTTTTTCTATGTTTGGAGTCCGTCCCGGCCCCACGGCCGGAAAAACCTAGCCAATCAACGAAAACCTTGTAGGTTAGGTCCAGTTAGGAACAGGTTCCATTAAAAATTTCCGATGCTGACCGCCAAAAATGGATTTCAGATTCTTAATCTACACCCCAAAAACATATAATTAAAAAAACACCTTTTTTTTATGCACTTAATCTAAAGTATTACCGGTTGATGTTGGCTCCAGGGCTGATTTGAGCGTTAATTTGCTGGTCTACGGCTATGCATTAGGTACCTTTTGGTACAGTTCACATTTGCAGCAATGCAGTGTCAGTGTGGTCAGCAGACACTTAGGATAACAGCATGTGTAAGAAGTGATGGTATCATTGGTATGGGTTATATATAAAGTATTGGAGAACAACGTATTGACTGTTATCCGTTAACTATGTGGAGTAGCAGCTTGTGTGCTGAAGCAGTGTTGGTTTAAAGTTAGTGACTTCGTGTGGTGAGTCTGTTTTGACTAGTCTAATGTGAGATAAGTCAATTGACTACAGCTGCTTAGGTGCCAGGATGACAATATCTATAGCATTTAGATGGTTGATGGGTATTACTTTAGATGAAGTGCATCAAAAAAAAGGGTGTTTTTTTTAATTATGTTTTTGGGGTGTAGATTAACTGATTAAGTATCTGAAATCCGTTTTTGGCAGTCGGCATCGGACCTAACCTGCTAGGTTTTCATTGATCGGCTAGGTGTTTTCTATGTTTGGACTTTGGAGTCCGTCCGGCATCCGGAAAAACCTAGCCAATAGGTTTTTTCTATGTTTGGAGTCCGTCCCGGCCCCACGGCCGGAAAAACCTAGCCAATCAACGAAAACCTTGTAGGTTAGGTCCAGTTAGGAACAGGTTCCATTAAAAATTTCCGATGCTGACCGCCAAAAATGGATTTCAGATTCTTAATCTACACCCCAAAAACATATAATTAAAAAAACACCTTTTTTTTATGCACTTAATCTAAAGTATTACCGGTTGATGTTGGCTCCAGGGCTGATTTGAGCGTTAATTTGCTGGTCTACGGCTGCGCACCCGTCAGAGACAGAGACTCGGAGTCAGACTGTCGGCCTGTTCCTTTTTTCTGCGTTTAGCTTTAACCATTTTGCCGTTCTTTTAATGTACAATTTTGCTGATTGCAACAATTTATGTGAATTAATCTCAATTTTTTATCGTCAGAAGTCGAAACATTTCCAGAACAATATACTTACACGTAACACACGGCCCCACCGCTCCCACGTACACGTCACCTGACACCTGAGCCTCTGAGGTATCGACGAACTCCTCGGATGGAAAGCAAGTCCGAAATCCGTAGAAATTGAACGAAGCGGGAAGCTAAGAGTTACGGAAGCAAATTGGGTCAGCTGTATACCAGCGGTCGAAAAAGCAGCAGCATAACTTGAACGCAACCAGGGTTCCTAATTTTCACAACATTTTCTTCGGTGCGGTAAGTGGAAGACTGCCTGAGCGAAGTTGGTCGTCAATTGATATATCTACTTGTTTGAAGTTTGACTGGCCTTTTTCCCACAGCATCATCATTGTAGGCTGTCTGTAGCATTTACTTGCCAGTTTTTCACAGAAGAAAGCAAAATTTGATGGCAGCACTTTGCTCATGAAAGTCAGAAATCATCAAAAAATAACGAGCGGGCAAAATAGGAGTCACAAAAAATGTGATAATGGTACACGACCTTCAGTTCTAGGGCAGCAATGCTTGGCACACTGACTGATGAATGACAGCAGCATATGCATATACTTGGAGAATGCGGTACTACCACAACTTGGCGCACCCCACAGGCAGTCCGGCTTTTTTGTTGTCGCTCCTCATACAAGCGAGTGAAGCGACTAATGCAGAGCGACACATCAGATGATACAAAAAGTAGACCAATGCGGCGATCAATTTGTTTGTGATCTTTTATATGAATGAGAACGGTTCAGAAAGTAACAAATCTTCCAATGCAAGACCATTAGCATCAAAAGCTGGAGTGCGAGATGACGGCAGGGGGATTGTAGCATTGAAGTCCTCCATCATGGATGATGGAGGACTTCATGCAGGGTGTAAAGCAGGGTGGACCAGTGGTTAAAGTTAGAATAGAATAGAAGAGTCGGCATTGAAGAAATAGGCACATGGCCTGTTGCCGATTCTTGAACTTTTCGTGACTTCGTGATTTGATTCACAAGGGATCCAGCCTTTGGAACCCGATCTTTACATAACAGACGATTGATTGAGATAGCTGCTGGACTAATTGCCTGGTCCGTAATTTGCTAGGCATTTTAAGACTAAATGTGCTGGACTAGGAAGGAGTCTCTTGCTGACTCTATGAACAAGGATGCTGGGTGATTCTCTTCCCTTGGAGAGGATCCATCTATCCAGCCTAGCTCTGGATGATTAAAATCACCAACGATTTTTACCAACGTGTGTGACCTACGGAAAGTCAGGCACGGTAAAAGACTGTTTAGTACTTTATCGTTATCAGAGAAGAACTGTTTGGTGATCTATACACGACGCCTATGAGGAGGCTATCTTTCTTTGCCTTTGAGATTCACTTAGTTTTCTCGCAGCCTAAAGCACATGTCCGACCTGGGCTGTATCCTGCACCGTTACAAGCAGCGGTTTACAGGTGGTAGCGTCTTTCGATCGCAGCCTCTTGCATGCCGTCTCTGCTCCTCTTGCATGCCGTCAGAGTACCAAAATTGGAGCAGAGAAGTGCGGGTTCGATCACAGCTCTGTGCGTTAGTTTCTGGTCAGAATCGGCAAGGAGGCCGGGCGTTTAAGCAAAGCAAAAGTGAAGCAGTGAGTTGCGAGTTCAAGCCCGCAACAAGCTGTGGACGTTCTGCAATGTTAAGAATCGGCGACTGGTCTCCGGCCTAATAAACGCTGAGACCGCTATAATAATAAATAATAATAGCGGTTTCAGCGTTTAGTAGGCCTTAATTAGGCCTGTCGCCGATTGCCGATAGTAGGCCTTAGGCCTGTCGCCCGATTCTTATCAACGCAGAACATTCACAGCATTTTGCGGTCTCGACCTCGCAACTCACTGCAACAATTCTGCTGTGCATTTTTAACCGCCCGGCCTCCTCGCCGATTCTGACCAGAAACTGGCGCACAGAGCTGGGATCGAACCCGCGCCTCTCTGCGCCAGTCTTGGTACTCGGAACTGTAACCTCTGGGCCACTCTGCCCTGTGCTATATTATCACTGGATATGGGAATGTTAGGAGCTGAACACAACTGGTGGGATCTTGAGGCAAAACAGCAGCATTGTAGTTGCACTTTTAGATATATAGAATCGAGATTGATAAACCTGAGAGGGAAATACTATCTGCTTGAAGCTCCAAGACTCCTGCAGGAAAGGCGGCTAAGTAGGTTGGCATAAAACACGAAATGCTTCGAACCAGAATACGCAAGCCCCTTACGCTGTCATCTTATCTTCGTATCTAACAATACAAAGAGAATAATATTATGTATAATATGATAACGGTTTCAGCGTTTAGTAGGCCATAGGCCTGTGCCAATACTTAACATCGCAAGTAATTTGTTCCATAGCTTGTTGCGGGCTTTAACTCGCAACTCACTGCTTCAATTTTGCTTTGCTTAAACGCCCGGCTTCCTCGCCGATTCTGACCAGAAACTGTCGCGCAGAACCTGGGATCGAACCCGCGCCTCTCTGCGCCAAACTTGGCACTCTGAACTGTAGCCCCTGGACCACCCTGTGAGAAGCCAACAAATGAAGGAGGGAATTTCAAAGATACCCAACTTTCATTAAGGCGCATTATGCAAGGTTTTCGTTTGTAAAGCAGCATTTAAACTTCGGTATGAAATGATACGAGTACAAACAATGATGAGTTTTTGCTGAGCTGCTTCCGCTGGCGTAGTGGGCGGCGAGAGGAGTTAGATTGGGCAGACAGCTCTTTAATTGGGGTCTTTAGGGCATCCCTTTTGTTCTAACATTAGGGCGTCAAGCAGCCTTCGCACTACCGTTCACCACCAAATGAGCTGTAAATGAAGCGCGATCCTCCACAGACCTGAAACTTTGACAGATCTGCCTTAAAAAGTCTGGTAATCGAATGCGACGAAGTCTGAGTGCGAGGTATTCGCGACAATCGTGTAAAATCCTTATTGGTCCTAAGCTCGGCCTGTCGCTACCCTCGCGCTTGTGGTCTTTGTAATATGATATCCTAGCCAGTCCTTTTTTTGTGGCTACTGGCGGCTTCCAGCTAGATGGCCGAGGAATGGCTAGCGGTCATCTGGAATTAATTGGTCTCGGCCGACCACTGTCCACGTATTATTCCTCGCCACTCATTGAGTTCCCATCTCGGAACCGCCCGGCGTGGACTGCCAGGTAAGTAATTTACGACAACTGTTTCCCCTCATACTTTCCACAACACCTGTATTTGAACAGTTAGTTTACGGTATTTTCACTCCACATGAGAGTATGAACGTATATAAATAGTATTTTTGTAAGGATTATCTTTAAAATAGAGGATAATTCAGATTTGCATTTAATAATGATCAGTAGAGAATAAATAATTCTGCTTCCACATGTCAAACAAATTTTCAGTAAGTCGCATGTAAAATGAACATCGATGTCCATCTCCTCTATCATAACTGATGCTTTACAAAGTTTACATATTTTTTTATTCGGTATAGAAATTGTAAATAAATAGCTAGAGAATAATATAATACACAATATAATAGCGGTTTTAGCGTTCAGTAGGCCGCAGGCCCATCGCCGATTCTTAACATCGCAGAGCCTTCACAGATTGAATTTTCAGATTGAAATTTCTCTTAGGAGCTGAGTTATGATGAGTCAACGTCGTGATAGAATCCCATAGGACACCAACCGAGCCTGCCTGAGGGCTCGCGGTTCTCAACCTGAGCCTTGCATCATTAAGTTTCCCGGACATACAGTGGCACACCCGGCCACTGCCCACAAGACATACGGAGGCGGGACATGTTGCAACTATTCATTTAAGGACTTTAAATGCCTCGAGATGGTGCCATCAATAAGAGATCTAAGCTTTTCTGACTCCGCAAATAGATTTAAGGAAAAGAGGTCGCACAAAACATTTCTTAATTTACCTAACAACCGTTGTTTCAACTCGCCGCAATGTAGACCCACTCACAGCTTGCAGCACTGAAGCAACCCCACCAAAATTCAAAGTAGTACAGACNCAACAGTGCGCAGTAGTATCCTTAGTATATGTTTCGGACAATGCAGACCCAGGTCACGCTGGGCAGCCGGGTCCAGAGCTGGCAGCAGTATTCAGTGATAGGTATTACAAGGGCTCTGAAGAGTGTGATCATCGGTTCCGCTTCTCTTGTTCTGAACGTCCGCAAGATCTACCCCATCTGTCGCGCACCTCTTGCGGTTATTGCCGCTATGTGAACACCAAACTTGACAAGTTGACATGAGTATCCATCAACACACCTATAGATCGCGAACGAGTCGATTTTCTCCGATTTCCGAGTTATCAGGTGCCAGGTAGCGGTGCTCCATACCAGCCTTCCGGTACCTCTGTATCTCAGAACCTCAAACTTGGTCCCGTTGAACTGCATCTTGTTCACTTGGGCCCAGTCATATCTTGCAGAGAGGACTTCTTTCAACCTCTCGCAGTCTGTCATGTCCGTAATAGTCATTAGTATCTTGGTGGCGTCCGCGAATGACATGCAGAGGCGTGTTTCACTATCACATCTATATATATGTCGGCGGCGTGAATGAGGAAGAGGATTGGGCCGAGTACCGTTTCCTGTGGTACTCCACTCTTCACCCCAGCCTCGCTCGATCTCGAGCCTCCAACAACTACAGCTTGTAGTCTTTCTGTTAGGAAGCTGTGGATTCATGCCAACAATTCACCTCCGACCCCCAGTAATGTTAATTTTCTGAAGAGCACTCCATGGTCCACTTTGTCAAACGCTTTGGCGAAGTCCAAATGCACCACGTCCATCCCGGACCCCTCCTCCAGCATGGCTACGATTTGGAGGTGATGCTCCCGTAACTGAGTAAAACAGGATCGATTTCGTTTAAAATCGTGTTGCCTTCTGTTGAAAATGTCAACTTCATCCGTGTACTGCACCAACCTTCTGGCTACAACCTTCTCAAATACTTTAATTGTGTGTGATGATAATGTAACCGGCCTGTAACTTTGTGGTTTGCCTCTCGCACCTCCTTTGTAGATTTGAGTTGTTATCCCTAATTTTAGGTAACTGCGTGGGAACGTTTACATCTCTCAATGATGTTTTCCAGAGCAAAGTCAGCGGGACCTTTAGTGCACCGATGCATTTTTTCAGCTACACGGCAGGGACCCCATCTGGCCCGGGAGCCGAATACGTCGATAATTCTTGGGTACTCCTCTCTAGATCCGGTGTTCCAAACTCAATGTTCATCAGCATGCACCCGCCCCCCTGGTAGGTCTTGAATGACTCCAATATCATTCTCCTGTCTTGAGTATCGGGGTTTGTTGAATACTTTTTCAAACTGCGCTTCTAGCAGTTATATAGGACGCAGGACGCTGCAACTTCATTCATTACCTGCCTTGGTGGAGTCAACAGTGCTCAGTAGTATAGGACGCTGCTACTTCATTCATACATCCTTGCCTCGGTGGAGGTCAACAGTGCGTATAGTAATATAGGACGCTGCTACCTCATTCAAATATCCTTGCCTCGGTGGAGGTCAACAGTGCGCAGTACTATAGGACTCTGCTACTTCATTCATATATCCCTGCCTCGGTGGAGGTCAACATGCAGTGCACAGTAATATAGGACGCTGCTACTTCATTCATATATCCCTGCCTCGGTATACAAGTAAGACCGAAAGTACTGTAATGGCCTTATGTCGGATGTCCGCCGATATAAGAGTGTAGCGTGTATGAAGCCTAGGCTGACGTATTTTTGTGCACTCTGGATAAGGTGACAGTCTTTGTACTTTTTTTTACAGGTTCCATTGAACACCAGGAAGTGGATTCAATTTACAACCAGCTGGTAATACCCAGTTTTGCTCGTGTTGGGTATTCCTTGAAATTTTAGAATTTCGTAATTTTGAATCTCAACAATGATGAAGCCAATTTAATTTAATAACAGCCCGTTCAAACCAACATTTTAAATGAAACATAGAATTACCAGTTTAAATTAGATATTAGAATACTCTTTTCATAATAAAAAAAATTGTGTCTTTATAAGGAAAAGATATAAATCAACTGAAACATCTAATTTCAATTTTACATCCAGCTGCGCTCTCCCAGTTTTGCAAAAACTCACTGTCTTCACGATAAAACTTCACGAATAAAATTTCAGGTGCAGGTAATATCGCGATACGATAAGTATCCTAGATACGCCCCAACCTGCTTTTGATCGAGGCCAACGGCCTTGCCCAAAATAATAAATTCCTGCTATTTTTTAATCCCGTATCTTGAATGAAAATAAGAAGGTCAATGATTATTTTAGTAAGTAAAATAAAGTTAAAACGCACGCTTCACATGTCACATGATACACTGAACACTCACTGGTCTCCCATAACAAATGCAGATAAAAAAACTTAATTTATCTTCCAAATTACATTCTATATTGAAATTATGTACAGTGCTTCACTTTTCTCTCACTAATATAATATTCAATTACGGGTCAGTTAAGGCAATTGCGGAAGAACAGAGGAGAGAGAGTTAGGGGGAGGTCTCATTGGACACACAGCTTTGTTCGTCCCCTCTCACACCCCCGCTCATTCAGCCCCCTTACACACCCCCGCCACTCCAGCCAATAGCTAGTCAGGCTCACGACCTCTGAGAACAAGCTTACCAACAGCCTAACGACTCTTTTAGCTATATCTCTGAAATCCACGTTTGCAAATAATTCTAACGGTCTATTAAATTTTTGAAATGTTTGAATAGTTTTATGTTTGAAACAAAACGATGAAACTATTATAGTTGAAGTTGCTGAATGGTAACATTTTTAAATCTACTCTGGTCCAGGTGATAGAGGTTGGCAGTTCTGCTTCCATGAACTAGCTCAGTCTTCCAGAGACGTTTGAAAGCTTTACAGGTGTGTGGCTCGCCACATTCTTCTGTGAAGCATGTGCCTTACTTAATTCACCTTACGTTAGTAGCAGCAGTGAAGTGTTGATCGTTCTTTGACAACATTAATTCTTGTTGTGGCTTGTGCATTATCATTACTTAAAGGGAAATTAATCCGAGCTGTGTTATTTGTATAAAGGCTCAACTGTCCGATGTAAAGCCAGTTCACGAGGTGTTGGTAGCTGTGAGTTAGGAACCATAGGAAGCCGCGGGCGTCTAGTGCAGTGCCCCAAGTGTTTCGAGGGCACAGGTATGAAGTGTCTTCACTGTCTTGCTGCGGTAAGGTATTTGCTCTGCTGAGAAATACCGGCTAGTGATGCCAGCGAATGCTCGCAAGCCCGAAAAATTAGGAGAGACGTAAGCACTATGCTGAATTTGGCTGAAGCTGGCCATTCGGGATCCGGGGAGAATATATTCAGTAAAACTTCTCCTGACGAGACAGATAGTCAGGAGCCTTGTGTTTTTGATCATCTGGGGCCAGTGGTAGGAGAAGGTCAGAACCACTGGAGTGTTAGAGTTGCTGAGGCTGTAGTCAGTCTGGAGAGTGACGAAAGTTTGACGGTGTTGGGTGGATCAGACAATGGTCAGTTCCCTTACCTTGGTGAAGTGTTAGCCGGTGTTCAGCAAGGTAATCTCACACAAGGTTCCATTATTTTGGAAATACAAGGACAAAAAGTTGCAGGTTACACGCAGCGAGACGTGGTTGCTTGGCTCGACCACTGCACTCGAGACGGCAATCCATGCGTCATCCGCACTGTTCCTGCAGGTGAGTCCTAACGCAGCGGCAGTCCTATTAATATTATTGCATTTTCGGAGTTGTTTTTGTGTTCTGAACTTAGGAGTAAAATTTTTCAAATAATTTGCAGGATTTTCAAATTATAGCCACGCAGCGAATACGATCTAGAATCCATGTCTCGTATGTCTCCACATCAACCGCCACCGGTCTCTGAAGGAAACAATCTATTTCCTCGAGAGTTCTGAACAAAAAAGTTCGCGCAAAATATAAACCGATTTGCGACTTTAAAGCGAAATTGAACAGAAGAAACTATTTTTGGACAACTGTTATATTGGTTTTATTTGCCAGCGCATATAATTGACGTTTAACGTATGATAAATCCGATTTTTGATGAATCGGTCACTCGATTCTAGGTAAAAATAAAATCTTTGAGGCAAATTTAAACGACGTCGAGTTGAAATCCCTGTCAGCTGCCGAGAGGCACCGAAATAGTTCCGCGACCGGACCGCCGCTGGCTCTCTTCCTGTAAATGTTTCTCTCGCGCTATTTTTAGTGCAGTGACCGTATAGTGTATGGTCTCGTGATTTCAAACGTGTTTCTGTGGTTACATTGCTTATTTTTCATTTTCTTGTTACCGTAATGTATAGCAGCACTAATGTACACGGTGCTGTACATAATGTCGGATTAAAATATTGAACACTCGTAACTTGATGATGCATCTCATCCAGGTCAAGTCTTTAGGTATGTTCTAATGAGTAATGTATGGATGAAACTGACCATGATTGCTCCTTACATTGAAAGCACTGGAGGGAACACAAATGTGAACAAACGGTCGGATCACAAATAAGCATTCCACTTATGACTGCTAAGTGGAATCATTTTCGGTAATTGGATCCTATGACTCTAGACAATATGACGTGTGCACCTTATTGTATAGACTCACATCTCTTCTTATTTTAGCCATCTGCATGAAAGAAATAATTTTAATTCTGTGTATTCAATTAATTTCTAAATATTATTATTTTATTTAAGTCTCAATGCTGTTCAACTCAATTCTTTGTGATAACCGTGTATGTTAGTTAAATAGTTTACCTGTCAAATATACTTTTCCGACCGGACTTGCGGCCGGTCTCCAAGGATCAGGCAGCCTAAAATATCTTCCAAACTAATGAACGCAACTCGATGATATTTTGCAATTTGCACACTAGGTATTCAATAGGACCAAACGCTGATGATTGGGTAGTGATCATTTTTTAAATTTCACCTAAGCTCACTGCTAATATCACTAACTGCAATCGGCTACAGAAATGCCGGTCGTTCCTTCGTATAACCGTATAACTCGCGAATGTAGGCAAAATAACCGTTAGGTGCTTAGGAACGTATATTCTATGTTTCGTTCAAATCTGTGCAGTAGAATAGAAGATATTTTAGGCTCGATGCCAATTTTGGTCAGTATTGCACTGTAACATGTAAACGGAGGCGAAATCGAAAAAAACGGTCACGGCCTAAATATTATCGCTAGGTGTTTTTGAACACATGTGCAAAGTTTCCTCGAGTTGCGTTCATTACTTTTGCTCATTCCTCTGCTTAATTGGTATCGGATCAGCTCCCATGTTCCTGCTGATGTATATTCACGCTCTGCCTGGTTCAGATAGTAGAAAACTAGCACAATGCCGGAAGTTGTGCGATAACAGCTTAGCAGGAAGTCACGTGTTCGACTCATTTCGCTGGTTAAGATCAGTATGGTGAACCGACATTTTTAGCGCATTTTTTCATTTACGAAAAAAGCGCTATTGTGCTCGTCATGTCTGTCCCTCTGTCAGTCCGTCTGTCTGTCTGTCTGTGACTTCACGTTTTCGTCGATTTTGAGAAAATGCGCTCTCTGTCGCTCACTGCAGTGAGTACTGAGTTATTTTTTTCACTTACCGGTCTTTATTGGTGTTCAAGTGATAGTGTTCGAAGTTATTGGTCAACTTGATTTCTATACTCAATTTTGTCTTGAGTTGCAAACAGGTTGAGCTATCTACTCCTGAATATGTAAATTGTACCGATATTTTCAAGCACTGTCTAATTTTGCTTACGTTAAGAAAGAAGGCCATCAAGACGATGGAGATGCTGCATGTGTAATATTTTATCCGTTCTCTGACGCGACTATTTCTGTGAGACAAAAATTGTTGCCTTACGTTCTAGTCTTGAGAATAGTTCAGCACATGTTTTTACTTCGATAGCTTCAGCCGCTAACTCCACTGCAATCCCAGGTGAGGCCATTTGTAGTTCTGTGCAAGCATTAACAGATCTCGCCTCAATTGTATTATAGATTATCGCTCTAAAGATTACATCTCAAAACTATTGAGAGACGAAAGGTTGTGAAAGACTGATGTTATCATTAATACTGCCACATTGTTCTTCAGAAGCATATTCACCAAGCACTTTAGTGTTGTTCATTATGCCGGGATCTGTCACCAGTTGCGTTTAGTAAATTCATGCAAGTTTTTTATTCTTTCGGTTAAACAGCTTCGATGTATTTTAAGCGTATACTGTAATTAAATTTACTGGTTTCTCGTATTTAAGGCGTGAAATGAAAATAAAACAAAAATTTATGGAAGATATAATTTATTTGTCGGAAATTATAAATTGCTCCTAAAAGAACCTGCCTCTGGAATCGAGGGAAATATGAATTACGTACTAGAGTACGCTGCCAGACAACGCTATACGACAGGCCGGGCGGCGGAAGAGAGGGAAGGAACGAGGTTCACAAATTAGCATAGAGGCGACCTGAGCTCACGCACGCCTCGACCAGACGCGACTCCTAATGACAGTTGCATGCAAGCTATCGCTACAGACATGAAACCCTGCAACCCGTTTTTAACTCCACGTCTCGTCCTGCTGTGTCTGCCAAATTCGCCTAAATGAACTGTCGCTTCTATACGTGTGGCTTGCTGTAGGGAAAGTATCTCTGTAAGTTTTTGTCACAAATTCGCTCGTTGTTAAGTTCGATACCTATGCTTATTTCACTGTAAATTCTCAATCAATTTTTCAAACAATTGCATCGTATGGTAGATTATACAATAAAAAAGTTACGTACATTCCTCTGGCGAATGTTTTCAGAGATATCATTGCTGGATTTTTTCACGGCAGTAAAGCCTGCACCGGAATTAATTTTTTTTTTCGGACGAGAAGCCATCGAGCCTGAATCACTCAATAATTCTCTAAATTGAGCTGTTAAATCGGCATGAATACAACGCCGGGGCTGTGAACAAGATCCAGTCACCCGTACTACGCTGAATGGTTTCCTGCCACGCCCATGGCAGGGACATGCCATTGAAGGGCTTCTCTCACCTCACTTCAGTGCTGTTTGCCTGCACGCTTCTGTACCTCGTCATCCATAAAGTAGGCGGTATTCTCAAGTGTAATTATATATTTGAAGTCAGCTTCATGGTGGATCATCTCGATCCTAAGAAAGAGATCGGTGAATTGTTTGTCTGGAACTTTATCAACAAAATATTAGATCAAGCTTTGTATGCCAACGAGTCTCGCGGACAAAAATGCGTCATATTACTACTTTCTCAGTTTCTCTCTGTATGCGGACTTAAATTTTTTTGGTTTCTTGGAGTATACGGAACAGCGTGCTATCAAGATTATTCGGAACGGTGATTTTCATTCTAAATTTCAGACGTTAACACAAGCATGCTTGAATTATAGTATACAGAAATACTTTTTATGACTTGTGTACATGAGCACTTTTACTTGTAGTAAATCAAGAAGTGTAGCGAAAGTTGTGTTTCACGCCGGCTGTGTGGCCACGCCGGCTGTGTGGCCAGCGGCCACATATTTGTTTGAATGCCAGTGCGCAACATTTCTTGTTAACGGCAGGCAGCGGCTTGCGTATTTGCCTTATGTTCGGTCCAACTGGTCGTTGGGTTCTTCCGGCCGTGGTCGACTGAACGCTCTCAAATCTACGCTTGCTCTCGTCAGATCATAAACTAACGCCGTACCGTATCATTGCCACTCGCCAATAAGCTCACGTCTCGATCGTGAGGCCGTTACAAAAAATATTCCATCTCGCACCTTTCTAAAATTTCAGCTTTCTTTCACAAGTTCGAATGTTGCGATTTTTTTCGTGGCCGATTAAGTTCTAAATAATTTACATCTGGTTGTAGCCAGATTTTACGCTGCAGTTACCGATTTAATTATTGTCTTCATTACACTAATTCATTACTTTATTTAGGAGGATTTCCAAAGATTATCTCGTATTTAGTGCACCAATTATTGAATTTCTATTGTCACGTTTCCTCGAGATGATCTCATTTCAGCCTGAGCTCAACTTTTGACGATCGATGCTGCTTACGCCTCGTCTCGAATCTTTTCTAAAGTGTTCCATATAATGCAGGCCTCCGCATTTTGCTTTCCCTCATTCAAGCTGAACTGCATTCAATCGCACAGCGTTCACAACTGGAGCTCGATGACACGCCGGGGCGGGACGCACTCCTGCTGTTCACCCTCCTTGATATGTACATCGCTAGATTTTAATGCTGAGTCATGAATGAATTCACTGCTCATTTGTTCGAGCTTCCGCACTCTGGATAGAATGTCGGATTCACATAATGAATGAGCTTATTCGGAAAAATTATGCTTGCCTCTATGCCCATACGCATGGTACATGTTTATTTCTTGATACTTCAGTGAGCCGAGTTTACCTTTTACAACGCTCATTATAAACGACTCTTCATTGTATTAGTTCAACAGAAGTTAATTGACACCAAGTGTGGTTTTCTATCGAACCCATAAGTTTGCGAGTTGAAATATGCGTCGCGAGGTGTCAACGCTGATGAACAATGCTGTCCGTGATGACTTGTTGGGTGTGGAGGACGGCTCATTGAGCTGGCTGTGCTCCGCGCCTTGTGATGGCCCAATTGTCGGAGGGAAGCGCCCTTACGGTGCTCAGCGCTGCTGCTTGCGATAACGCTTCCCTTCACTTCCTCCCGTCGCGTAGTTGTCGCTTGTCGAGTAGCTTCATTTTAAGCGCGCTTTTCATGCACGCTTTTCTCAGTACATCAGTAGCATTGTGCACTTTGATATATACCTCTTTGTTAATTTTGAATGTTACGCATAAGCAACTCTTGTCACGTGCAGCGCACTGGGCAGTGAAGGCTTTGTCCATTTTTGGGAATCCATCTTGGAATGGATGAAGGCGGACAAGTTCGTTAATCGAGGAGCAAATTTTTGTGATGTCTCCAAATAAGCAAAATAAAGAGCTTCTCAGACTATTGGTCGTATCCATTCTAATGGAAAAACCTTACTTTAAAGCATTCGTTTATTTCGTTATCATCTATAATGGATGTTGCAGGGAGGTTCTCTGTACCCTGTATGATCTCATGACCATTTTTGTCTGTCTGCTTGTGAACAGTCGTGCGCGAACATATATTTCATGGCTCCTCAATAACGGAGAACCCTTGCAGGAATTGATCAAGCATATAAACTGTACCAATGATAACACTAACACTCGAAACTACCGGTAGCCATTCAGACTCACGATCTAATATCTACCCAAGTTAATATCGGTATACGCATACAAATCTAGATCGCCTTCTTATTGATTTACGCAAGCCTGCATTCGAGTGCATTGTCACGGATGTTTTGGTTCAAATTCTGAGCATTCTCTTGTGTTATGTTGTGTCTGGCTCTGACTGACGGCCACTTCTCTATAAGAACACTTCTATGTTTTAAGACACGCGCTGCATTCTCGGACTCAGCGGCTTTTACGTTGGGACGTGATGGAATTTCCAGCGCCTTGCACGGATTTATTTCAACATCTGCATTCTGCATGATCGTTTTGTTTCACTTCAGTTGTGATATGTTGCGGACCTTAAAATTTGGCACTTGAGGGGCGGGGAATTGTAGCATGGGCATTCTACTCTATTAAATGTGTTGGATAAAATCCCCATTATCTCATTGAAATTAAGAATTTACTGGATGCTTATGTAGCGATGAAATTAATAGTTTTTGGCATGATTTTCTGTGCTGAGATTGACGGGTGTGTCGCATTTAAACGAATAAATGATTGAGACTTGCACTCTAATGTCTTAATTTTGTTAAAAATTTAAAATGGATGAGATTCAAGAATGATGTATTTTTAGGACTAAAAAATTATTTATTTCTTAGCAGTACCGTTTATTCAAGCTTCATGAACGTAAATCTGAAGTTTATAAATGTATTCTATCAAAATCGGTTCCAAAAAAGTGGGACAATCCTTTTTTGTTGTTCATTCTATGATCCATCTACGCGTTTTAATTGCTCAAATTCCATCTCTTTGTATGCGCACCTCATTTCTCAATTGCATTTAATTATCTCAGCTGTGCAATGAGCGATTACAGCGCCACCGCTCTGTCGCCATGCCTGGCCCCACCACGTCTTGCATGGACTAATATATGGTACGGAGGTCAACATGTCCTGATACCTTGCATTGCCATCATTAAATCAACGCTCACGAGATCGTCACTGAGATGCATTCAATGCCGAAAAACCTTCTTTTATTTTCGTTGCTTCAAATCTACAATGTGCTAACGAATTAAGCCCAAGCTAGATTTCCATTTACGTATTATTTGCTCTTTATTACACGTCTTTCAGGAGTGATGTCAGAGAGCAGAGGCATTTCGTGTCGTTCAAATTAACGATCAATGAATATAGATCACTACAACAAATGTCGTAATAA
Source organism: Hyalella azteca (assembly GCF_000764305.2). Lineage (NCBI taxonomy): Eukaryota > Metazoa > Arthropoda > Malacostraca > Amphipoda > Hyalellidae > Hyalella > Hyalella azteca. The sequence goes on along the minus strand of NW_025945296.1, from coordinate 692,095 downwards.
TTAGTTACTGTTTTGTGCGCAGTTATAGAAACGGATGTATGTAAAAAGATATAAATTATTGTGATAATATCGTACCATATTCAAACAACATTATTTTGCAATTGAACTAGCTTCTGTGTCCACATCCAATGTCCAATATCACGCCATTGCTATATCTACTCCATGCATCTCTCACACACAGCTAAGACCATCTTTAACATGGTGGAAATTCGATCAAAATTATGCAAAATCAATTTTATTTAGTCAAAGAGGAATTTGAACTTCAAGTAAGTTTACCCAATCGATTCCTCTGCGATATTAATTAACCGAAGACTTGGTTACGTGATAATTTATAATCTAAAACTGACAATGATAATAACGCCATAAGATTAAAGGAAAAAATATTGACTTCGAAAATGAAGGTTGTAAGTGAACAAAAGACTAGAAAATCAGAGTGCCTGGTTCGTTATTGGGCTAGTTCTTGGTAATTAACTACTCTGCATTCAAAACCCTACTTCTTATTTTCTTTATTAATGACTGTGTGCTCAGTAAACAGGTTTTTTATGTACGTATTGACATAGATACAAAAAGAGCGCGCTTGTTGGGAGTAATGAAAAATTTAACCTTATTGACAGAGACGATTGAGAAGTCTTTAATCTTGCACTTGCATTTACTAATATTTTTATTGCCTTTCATATCGGTAAATATCCACAGGCTGGGTTATTGAGTTCATCTCGCATGTCAATTTTTTCTCCAGCTCTCGTGTAAAAGCAATATTCTCACTGCGACATTATGAATGAGATCGCTGAAGGCCTACTGGAATCTGGCCAGGGTTTTGTGTTGTTGTATTGCGTAAGTTTTGTTGCCTCTACTTTTGTTTAGTTTAGGTGCGTGTAATGTTTAGCGTGGCTGCATGATGCAAGCCGTTCAGGACCGTGCCACGCATACGTACGGCGATGACTAACCTGACAGAGAGAGAACAGAACACCTTGTGGGGGCCAGCAAGCCTCACATGTGCCCCAGCTTCTTTGCTCTCATGCAGTCCCCCATCATTTACTTGCAGTCGTTACTAATTTGTTTAATGCGCTTTCTGTTTATGGCTGCTTTACAATTGCTTTTAGCTTTATTAGTTGAGGTATGATTTCGTTGTTTGAACCGAGCTTCTTTACCTGCCCTAGCTAGCAATCATTGCTCGCTCTCTATAGAGCGAGCAACAATCTCAAAACAATCTCAAATCCCTCGCACCATCCACCTTTGAATCATTCTTTGATCATCTGGGGCCAGTGGTAGGACCTTGCCTGCTGAAATAATTTCAACTCCTTTCTTTATTTCGGTTGAGGAAAATTTATAAAAGACGATAAAACTACGTAATCGTAGTTTTCGCCATGTTCTCACACGTACTTTGATATTGTAGTGGAGCAGCTGACGCTCTGGATGTGTTGAGCGATTTCCCACCAATGACCTCAACCGAGCTGTTGAATCCTATCCACTCCTGCTATTCTTTCTGTGCAATGCGCATTCTAAAGCTAAGCGAAAATTTACAACAAGGATATTTGTCTGTAAGTATGCGAATACAAGAATTAGCTCTCCATATGAAAACTTCTGTACGTTGAGGCAGTCACTGAGTCAGCCTCAATTATTAGGAACTTGAGATCGTTGAGCCTCTTGGTTGGGGCGACAATAACGGGCTGCTATTTTCTCAAGCTGCTGTGGGAGCTGCCACGAGCGATTCACGGTTATGAGGGTGTGAGGGTGAGGAGGGTGGGTATACGCCCCCGCTGGGCTCCTTTCCGGGACGTGGGTGCGGTGTATCAATGAGTAGCATCCCCTGCAGCCAGGTTCGAAGATCTGGAGAAGCATTGCTCCTTCCAAGTGGCGAGAACTGCGGTCATTTAACCCACAGCTGCCGATAAATGCTAGCTTGTTAGTGTTCTGCTACTGCCGCAGTTGCCGATAAATGCATTTGTGATTTGCTATACCGAAACTGCTGATGAATGCGTGTTCAAAGAACTTGTGAATATCAGTTCTCACTTGGAAAATATATTGTTTGAATTCTTAACTGATTTGTGATATTTGTCAGGAATAAAAGTTTTTTTTCCTTTCCACTTACACGACCACATGAGGGATAAACTCTTACGAATCTGACTAGCGGCGACGCACGTGCGCCTTGGTAGTAAAGTTGCTGTTCATAATATTCGAGAAACTTCACCGTACTTTGATCTTTCACAATTATTGATGTCACTAGATTGCTGGAATCGCAAATTCACTAAAAATTTAAAAGCGGAGAAAACTCCACAAAAAATGGCACATATAGTTCGCCGCTAGATTTATAAACTAGGGACGATTGCATATAAAAAGGGAGGATATCTTTGTACCTAAAGAAACTTATTTTAAAATTGATCACCAATAAACTATGAAGATTAATGTTTGGAAAGTATTTCATAAAATTTTTTGTACTCTCTTGTTTTTTTTAATTCTCTTGACTTAGCTTTGTACGCATGGCCGAAATATAGAAAAGAACAATAACCAACGTTCCTATTATCGGGCTCTGGAACAACCTCACCATATCACTTGGACACTAAGTTCTTAATTCAGGTCAACACCAAGCCATAAGGAAATCAGTTAAGCGAGAAAAATGGCATGTAGTGTGGAGCAAATACGCCTGTTCAACTTGAAAAGCTAAAAAAGCTGGTGCTTATAGGCAAGTGAAATGTCGATTTTCGGTAAACAGATGTTGAAAACGACCATCAGGTTTGGTAGTATTGCAGTCGAGAACGGACAAATTGTTATTAAATTCAAGTTCCATGAAACCATGGAAAATTTCATAGAATTATGTTGCTAGTTAAGGTAATCGCAAAAAAGTTTAATAGAGAGATGCTTGAAAATAAGAAAGGTGTCATCGACGTATCTATTATGAAAAATTGGTTTAATATAAAGAGAACAATTGGTCAGCAAAAAAAATCGTTTCAGATTTCAACAGATTGGTCAATTCGTCCAAATTAAATTGATTAGCAGATTTCAATTGTTTCATAAAGAGGTATATTAGTAAACATATTCTCCACGTCAAATGAGGCTATAGTTCTGAACGTCGATAAAATTCATTCATTTAAAAAAAATAATTTCGCATTAAAAATTTAATAAATTTATTGGCGTCTAATTCACATCATACATTCCTCATTAGTTTTAACTTTAAACAAAAGTAAGAGTGACCTTGCATCACTTGAAATTTTCAAAAAAAATTAGTTTATAAAATGAGGCTGGCCCCCTGCTCCATGTTACCCTACTGAACTGGAGACAAATTTTTTACGTTTGTGGACTGCTTGAAGGGTTTTATCGACGTTCAGGACTTGACTGTGGCCTCATTTGGCGTGGAAAATTTGTTTGCCAATATACCTCTGTATAAAACAATTGAAATCTGCATAAATTATCTGTTTGAAAATATTAACGATCTTGTTATTGCTTAGAAAAGTAATTTTTCAAATATTCTCTGAAATTATCAGTTTTCAACTCGTTTTCCATATTTGCTGACAAGTTTTACAGACAGATTGACGGTTTAGGCATGGGTCTTACCCTCGGCCCAACCTTTGCGAATCTTTTCCTGCCTTCACGAGGTTTCTTGACTGACCAATTGTCCGCTCGATTTTAAGCAATTTTCTATAACGGATACCGTCCATATGACACCTTTATTATTTTCAAGCATCCCTCTCATATTAATCTGGTCTTCGAATACCTAAACTTGCAAGATAATTCTAATAAGAGAATTGAAAAAAAAGGAATAAAAAAGTTCATGAAATGCTTCTCGAAAATTAATCTTTCTATTTTATTGGTGAACAATTTCAAAATAGGTTTTTTCTTTAGATACAAAGATATCCTCCATTTTTCATATGCGATCGTCCCCAGTTTATAAATATAGTCGTGCACTATGTGCATCTGCGTACTTTGGGATGACGTCAAACAATCTTTATTCTAGGGTCGCAGAACATAAAGGGAGGAGTTGTAGGACTGGGAAGTTACTATCGCGCCTCGTCATTCGGCTGTGCGCACTCACGCTGAACGGCGTAGCGTTCCAGTGTCCGACAGTGATTACGGCTTTAGCTTCTATTTCTGGTGCTTCCGGTCTGCGTATTTTGGAATCATTTTATATCTTTAAACAGAGGCCTAGTTTAAATGCAGCCATTAGATTTTATCCACTGTAAATTTTGAATAGATGGGTTTTTACTCTATTTACTCTGTCCTTTGTTTGTAAATTTTGGTTTTACCTTCTGTATTTTTTTAATTTCGACTGTATCAACTTCTGATTGTATTTGTGTTCTAGATTTTTCTAACTGACGATAGAGCTGGACTCCGTAACGTCTTCAAATAGAGATATGGTGAATTTTTGTGGAGTTTTCTTCGCTTTAAATTTTTATTGAAAACTTCTTGATACTGTGAACAATGGAAAATCTTTCTCTGTTTTTATTACTTGTTAAATCAGTTTCCTCATCTTCATGACACATTGCTGCAAATATTAGTAAAAAGAAAGGTTCAACTTGGCCGGCTGCACGTTTTATGCTCGCGACCTTTTCACGCGAGATTGTCTCGGCTCGAAGTAACGTGTGCGCTATCGTGCGCCCGAAAGGCGGCAATTGGTCATGCGAGATCAGTTTAGTTTTTGCCCTGGCCTTTGAGTGGAAGCTGGTCATTTTACTGATCTTGACTCAGTTATTGTCTCGCAGTTTGGCCTCTCCCTGATTGGGTTCAGCCAGTTCTCGTTATCTCGTTCCTATTACTGTATTGCAGATCTTTCTGGCATTGTTACCATATAATGTGCCCGTATTTCCGTATTTTTAAAGTCTCTGAACCACGCATGGTTCAAAGAACCAACAACTGAACCAACAATACATTTTGAACCACGCGTAATGAACTGGGGAAATGGTGTCTTCCGTTGCTGATTATTCCCTGCGTCCAAGTGACTTTTATAGTACCTAGTTCGTTTTTTTTGGACATGAACGTCTGGTCGCAAAACTGTTCATAATATTAGAAAAATTATTATTTATGTGCGAATTGCAAAGTCGGGTTTTGTAATTCGCTCAACTCCTCTACCTTACATCAGTCTAGTTAGGGTAGAGCTCTTCATTAATACGGGTTCAATGAATAAAAACGAATTTTTTGTAAATTCTTTGGAAGTTTATTAATTATGAGACAGCTGAAGAAACCATTCTCCAAAGCTCTTTTGACTAAAATGGCATTCTTTTCAATCAAACCTGTCTTGTTGTCACTATATATAGTTCACAAATTTCTTTACGTTTAAACCCCAGCCTATTTGCAAAACTCTACACAATACTTGTTTTAAGTTTTAGGAAAACATATTACTGGAAATGCTTGCTATAACTATCAACTTCTTGATTAACTGTATTCCTTCACATTTACTGATGAATATTTAGAAGATCAAGCTATTTAAAGCACATGTTCAATGAACTAAGGCGAGAAGAAACCCTTAATATTGAATATAAAAAAATCGACCATGAGCCCTAGTCCTGGGTCTCTAATTGGCCTGTTGTTCAGTGTTAAACATTCAACTTGAGATCATGCCTGTTTTCTTACTCTGTATTATCTTGATCGTTTGGTAAATCATGGACACCCAGTTTGTATGTACAGCTCGTAACCGTCCTACAGTGCTTGTGAACTGGCTGGCAATCAGCCACTTCTGGCTGGTCGGCTGCTCTCCGATTCTGGAGCCCCTTTCAGCCAGGTATGGCTGCCAGTCAGCCACCTGCATCAGCCTCATCAGAGTCAGATGCCGCTTGTCAGTTGCCTGCTGCGTGCTTGTAAAGAGAGTGCTGTGTGTCTGTGCGCTCAGGTGTTTCATCGCCTTCACACAAGCGCTATTTTACAAATCGCTCTTACAAGAGCAATACTTTTGCTCATGTGTTTCTATGTTATGAATTTGATGTGTCGATTTCCTGCATAATATCAAGCACCTGCACTATAGCGGCGCTGGGCACCCGATCTTCTGGATAATGAGACACCACTGGGGGCAGCTTGTTTTTTACTCACTATCTTCCTGTGTGCTTTGAACACTAGCTAGTTGCTCAGTTAAGCATCGTTCAATGCCTGTGACAATTTTGCTTGGTTGACTTGTGAAAATTTACCAATGCGGAAAGGTGTCATTTCCGCTTGACGGTGCGAGTGAGTTTGTTCAGCAGCAGGGATCCGGCGTGAGAACTTTCGCACCGAATACTCGATCATCAAGGTGAGTTCTTTCGCAGCCAACAAGGTGATCCAATTTATATTATGTTTGCTTGTTGTTTCTCTTCCCGAGTGAGGGTTGATAGAAAAAAATATAACTCACTACTCACTGCAGTGAGTGACAGAGAGCGCATTTTCTCAAAATCGACGAAAACGTGAAGTCATGGACAGACGGACGGTCAGACGGAAGGACGGACGGACATGACGAGCACAATAGCGCCATTTTTCCATAAATGAGAAAATGCGCTAAAAGTAACAAGTACCACTGTGCTCAATTCTGACCTCACGCCAGCAAATCGTTACCACAAACACAGGGTTAAGACAGAAGCCAGCCCTAAAATAAAATGAATATAAAATTTGGCCTTAAGGTTGTGACGCATCACACATCGTGCGTATGCAGGGAAGTCGATTCTTCAACTGCTTCATGGCCTTACTAAGACGAGCACAATGAATCCATTCAGATAACTCATCGCATGCCTTCCGCCAGCTCTGCTTGCTAATACGAATAACATTCTGTGTTATTTGAAGTCGAGTCACGTTCTCACTTGTGTATGATTATATGAACATTGAGTGCATGTATACATAGTATAATGAGTTTAGGGATATTTAAAATAAGTTACGCATTACAAACTTGCGATGCTTTTTAGCGCATTTTCTCATTTATGGGAAAAATGCACTATTGTGCTCGCCATGTCCGTCCGTCTGTCTGTCCGTCTGTCCGTCCGTCTTTTCGTGACCTCAAGTTTTCGTCGACGAGAAAATGCGCTTTCTGTCACTCACTGCAGTGAGTACTGAGTTATATTTTTTCGTGCTTTGACCAGATCTTGGCGGTGTGAAGTGAGTCAGAGAAGCCGGCAGTCGCGAACTTCAGCCATGGAAGTGTGAATGAAATGCTTCTATGTTTTGTTGCTTGTGAGAACTGGGGCCATTGCCGCGGTCTTTTTCTCAAATCATCGCCGTATGAATTGTTCAATATTTGAGATCTAGCGGCGTACAAATCGACTAAATTATTACTGTTCGAATAATCTCGCTATAATGAGGGTTGGGAGTATAGAAATTATCAGCTTCGTAATTTGCTTGTAATTCTAACTGAGAAATATATTAAATATTTTGGTATTAAAATGTTACTCTCGCGAATGCAAACGCATCAACAAGAAACTTGGCCTCATTGCTGAGTAAGGAAGTGACATTGAAGTGTGGCCATGAATACTATACGTGCCTGGCTCTCCATCATATGAAACATTTTTTAGTTTTGTGGCCCATTGTGTATATATAATAAACACATTGTTAACGTGTCCACTTTCTCTTCTGTCGTTCAGCTGGTACGAATATATCGTTATTTTAACAGTTTTTTATGTTCAAATCCCAGCGTCTTTTGCTTCGAATGAATTGCTTCACACGTCCACGAAACTCGCATACCGGAGCAGAGTTTACGTTTGAGAGCTGCCTTCAGTTATGTGGGCCATCCGCTGTGTCTTGGTCACTCCATTGCTGGCCATGGACGACAATATCTTTCATGGGAAACTCCCACGGTAGCTTGAGCTCCTTCACATCACGGTAGACTATGGCGCTCGAATTGCATGCAGATATGATGACTCGAAAGACATGCCAGTGCTTTGTTCCTTGTTATTCAGAGGAGAAAAACGTTTCAAAATTTTCCTGCTTTCCAGAAGTTTTGGTCGCGCTTTTTGGTAAGCAGATCTGGATTGAGCTGCCATTATTTTTTTTATACATTGAGTGAAGTTTTCTGCATGGGCTCCATCGAAACTCGTTACTTGTTATGTATCATTCTTGGTTATAATTGTCAACCTCTCATGCCTTTAAAATAAAATTGTTGAGTATCAAATTGAAAATATTTTCAGCAAATGTCCTTATTAAAATGACAAATTTTTGTCGAATATAATACAATAACCAACATATATGAACTGAGAGTTGAAGCGAATCATTTGATTGGGTACCAGTCTTTTCTTACTTGTATTGTTTCTGATTCCTATATTCTCTTTTGGATGGTCTCCTAGACATACATCCTGGTTTGACTCACAGTGGTTTTGCTTAGTGCCGTTTCACTAATCTTTAAATTTGAATAATCTCATTAATAGTGAGGTTGTCAATGTCAGTAAGACATTTTGCTTCGAAGTTAACCACAACAAGTTATTAGTCGGGAACTTTCCTCATTTATTCCTTCTTACCTCACGATTTACTAGAGAACTCGACGGGTATTCAACCTTTTTTTTTTAAGCTGGCAGGAGAATCTGTGCGACATCCGGTGTTGTGTGCCTGCCTGCCTGACAGCTTCTTGCCTCTGGGCGCCGTTGCAGTGTCGCCCAGCGCCCTGCAGCCATTCCCTCTCTGCAGCCATTCCCCCTAAGAACACTTGCTCTAGACTAGAGTCTAGACTTATACGTGCGAGTTATTGGCATGATTCATTCAAACATGCTCACACGTTATTATTTATTTCAACTTTCTTACACAGTATTCCTCAAGACTCTAATTTCTACTCTTTGTTAGATGAGACCTCACACATTCAGACCAGAGCATTGGTCAGTGGAATTTGCGTGTGTCGCTCGAGCCTCACCATGATTAGTGCAGATTTGAGCTCGATTCTTGAAGTGCTGCCCATCCTCAAAATGCGCTCCTTATTGTTGCTCAGCTGCCTTCGCTGCAATTATGAAGACTGTTCATCAGAAAATTTGTTAGTTGATCGTATTTATGAATTGAGACTTATACTATTAATTTTATTCCGTTTTCTGAAGGGAAATGACGTAACGCTAACGTCTGTGTAAAGTTTTTCCTCAGCTTACATAATTCTCTTCAGGACGCATTTGTCTTTTCACTGTAGGTAGTTTGGTTTAGTGTTATTTCAAGTGTAGGCTGTCGGGTAACTAAACAACACATACCAGATACGTAAATCCAGCTTATAGCTCAATAATTTGCAAAATCCCATTCGTCCATAACATGACTTGATTGTTTGTCCAATTATTTCGAATATGAATTCATGTTTTGATTCAGGTGCTATATCTTAATACAAATAAATCTATTAGGCAAAAATCGTTTTGCAACTACGAAAACTCCTCTCAGTCGTCTTTCTTTACTTAAGATCATCATTTTTAGATCTGATTAATTGCCATTGCTAGTTCTTTGTAATTAATGATCGATTCTGTGATGCTTGGTTTGGTTTTCAATTTAGGAAGAACGTAAACTGCTGTTTCATAATTTGATTGTCGTTCCAAGACAATCATATCAATAATCATGTGTTAATTATCGGCGAACCTTTAATTACCGGCTTATAATCATCGTCCTAAATCATGGAATTTTTTTGTCGATGCATTGATTGAAGTTCGACAGGCGCGCTTTACAGGGAGTGTGCTTTGCGACGTGTGCGTCACTTATTTCATCTTCGTCTTGTCTGCGGAATGTTTTCGCTTGTTTTTACATTACAGTTGTTCGCTGACAGCTGCACGAATGTCAGGAGATGTGCGCGTGCCTCTGACCCCACGCAGGCCCTCGTGGACTTACCCCACGCAGGTTCCCGTGGGCTGACCCCACGCAGGTTCCCGTGGGCTGACCCCACGCAGGTCCACGCAGGTTCTCGTGGGCTGACCCCACGCAGGTTCCCGTGGGCTGACTCCACGCAGGTTCCCGTGGGCTGACCCCACGCAGGTGCCCGTGGGCTGACTCCACGCAGGTTCCCGTGGGCTGACTCCACGCAGGTGCCCGTGGGCTGACTCCACGCAGGTTCCCGTGGGCTGACCCCACGCAGATTCCCGTGGGCTTACCCCACGCAGGTTCCCGTGGGCCGACCCCACGCAGGTTCCCGTGGGCTGACCCCACGCAGGGGCCCGTGGACTGACCCAACGCAGGGTCCCGTGGGCTGGCCCCACGCAGGGTCCCGTGGGCTGGCCCCACGCAGGGTCCCGTGGGATGACACCACGCAGGGGCCCGTGGGCGGGCCCCCCCGCGACTATCAGCCAGGTCTGCGACGACGACCTGGTCACTATTAGAACTCTCCGTCAGTACCGTTACAGTTCCATATATACTGTACTTTATCCTCTAAACAACATTTATTTAGGAAAATATATTTTCGGAACAAATCCACCTTATTGTGTGAACTTTTTCGTGCATTATTTAACAGTAAGGTTATGATGTGTTATTAGACGCTTGATGTTGCGTTGAATTATCTAGATTCGTGGGTACGTAATTTATATCCGACAGTGGGCCTCTGAAAAAGGTTCCTTCATTAATGATTTATTATTCTTAGATTAAATTAGCTTCTGCTTAATGCTAGCTACGGTCAAGACGCCTTATAGATGATCTAGTAATGGCTGCAATTTTATAGAGCCGGCGGCTCCTCAACTCCCACCAGACTGGTTCTATTCCGCATGTTTGGGCGCGTTTTTGCTTATACGTTTTATAACAAGAGTATTTCTATCAATTACTTGATCGTGTTGTTTCAATGTGCAATGGGTCAAATCTCAGCACATTGTTAGGAAACGAAAAACACGGCCCTTGGAAATTTTGAAGAGAAGGAAATTTTAACTCGGAACCGTGTTAAAAAAATTGTTTTTGTTCTGTTTTATAATCTTAGTGTCTTACCGAGTGCATTTTTTTCGGAATAAATCGTTAACCTGAAATGATCGCTCCATAATTTCTCTTATTGTATTGTTTTCATAGTTTGCTCTCATCAAACTTGGTGCCAGGCCGTAGCCATGCTTCGATTTGGTTTTCGCCTGACGCAAGTTGCCATGAGCTTCGTCTGACGCAAGTTGCCATGAGCTTCGCCTGATGCCATGAACTATGCTGTGTATTGGCAAACAAATCAATGAAACGGCCGTGTTTACACCGCCTTACGTGACCACATGGCCGCGACGACTGTGACTGAACCAATGTTTTCTCGTCAGTCTAAAGGCTTGGCTTGGTCTTTCTGCCGCTTTATTGCCTTTCAATCAGCGTTTTGCTGCATCAGCATGCTTACGATTTGAATTAATTTCCTCTCAAATTTGCTCGCAGATTTTGTACAAACAAATTGGATCTGTTCGACGTCAGAAAGTTGCACTTTCTGTTCTAGTGTGAATGATGTTCATCTTTGATCTAATTTTAATTCGAGGGAACTATTTTATCAATGTATATGCATTCAATTAATTCAAGAGGCAGTTTGAAATTATCAACCCGATGATGGAATTTCAGCTCGGAAATTAATATTTAGACTTGGGAAATATTGAGACTGAGTAGTCCGGACTAGATTTTTTTTCTTCAGCCATGTGTGTTGACTTAGTAGAGTCATATTGCCGAAGCTTGCCAAGGAATGGTCACAGATTATAGTTATCTACTGCATGATTCAGTAATTAATTACTAGTATTTGATTGCTCCTAAGTACAATTTCTACAGGGAAAGTGAAGACGCTATTCTAGCTTCCCTCTAGCCATGCTGTTCGTACAGTCTTCGGCAAATGGTTCCACAAAACGTTAGGCGTAACCGCCTCTATATCAGAGCCAATGTATGGTTATTTCGAGGCACTGGCACTTGTAATCATAACTTTCTTATTGTCGGTAAAGTCTTCAGCACTTTCTCTTCAAATCCTTGTCGTGCTCTCTTAGGTCCTTCATCGAACTGCGTTACTCTACATGCGCAGTGCTAACCGGTTACGCGGTTTTGATGCATGCTCTGTTAGGCTTATACGCTTGCTTATTATATTTTTCGCACAAATTTATTATTAATTAAATTAAGTCATTGTTCTTTAGGTGATCCACTTAGCTGTGTACATCTTCCATTTCCTACGGGTTAACTAACTTTTGACTTCATCTTCGGATGAGGTCGGATAATCGTGACACAAATATATTTTACAGTCGCTTGACCACTGGAATTTTCTAAAATACGCTATATCTGATAATGCCAACACTATTTCTCAAATGCCTACCCGAATGATACGTTTTTTAAAAAGCCTGTCCAATTAGTCCACCCACCGACATTTTTCTGTACGATTTTTGTGAAAATGAATGAAATTGAAATGGCTGGTGAATGAAATATTCACCAGCCCATTAGATATTGCTCTCCAGTGTCCTGTACGTCATGTATAGTCGTCATGCGGCTGGCTCAAACTATTGCCGTATCTCAATCTAATGTCGTAGGTCAATATTTGCTTCTCGTCTCGTCTTGAAGTTGCGGAATAATTAATTGATGAGAAATCGTGCGACATCGGTTGCTATTACTAAAAAAATCTGCTCCCGGATGGAATTCGAGTTGGGCGGCCGTCGAGACTTGGGCTAAAGTGACCTCATCCTCTTTTTGTTTGTTTTTCCTAATCCCTTACGAGTTACTTGCGAATCATATCTAATGTCTATATTGAACAATGGTATTTCGGTTCATTCTACATCTAATCGTTTGTCATTTTTTCAGGAAAATGAAATCGCGGGTTGCTGTTATTCTTTTCAATCGCCTGATGCAACATAAATCAATGGCAGTATCGGAGCATGAAATTTATATGCATGGTTCTCATACAAGTTCTACCTTCGTGCTGGCTTATTTGGTTTTAAATTTATCTCCTGATTACAAATTCACTCTAGCGTGTCTATGAAACCTAACTTTAAACAATTTTTGATTGTGAATAGGTGTCCGGATTTGAAGCACACAAGTCAGTTGCAAGAATGAAATTCCGTTAGTATTTTGGTGGTACGGTACCCAATTTGTTACTGCAAATCGGCTTCGAGTCAAACTGTTGACATAATTTCTTTAAAGTTTTTCGTCACTCACTGACCTGGTTATATTTTCATGCTAAGACATGAGGTGATTTGCCCCTGTATGTGTAGCAGCATGGTGACCACATGACCTGGATGGTTGCATGTTCTCAGTATGCCGTAGATGTCATCGGTAGTGTGCCAGGTCCCGGAAATCGTGCCGTCAGGTGTCAATGCAGGATCATCTGGCAAGTTGCTCATGAGCCAGGCATTTATTGTCGCCACGGCGCTGCCGCTATCAATAATTTTGGAGGCTCAGTTGTCAGCTTTAGTGGTCAGGTATGAAGATTTTTTTGCCGCTCCTGATAGCTATACGAATGTGAACGTTTTCTTACAGCCCTTTCTCATACGATTTAATGGGACTGCCGGGATATCCCGGTTCTCTTTCTCCAGGTGATTATTGCATATGGCATAATAGCAAAGGGTTGGCTTTGAGATAAATGTCCTTGCTGTGTCGTCCAGCCAGTTGTCAATTTAGACATTTAGACGTCCATTTAGAAGCCTAACAGGTGATTTGTGATATGAAACAAGTAGAAAATCTTCTAAAACATACTTCGCGCGCATAAAAATCACGTGCATGAGGATTTTAATTTCATGTTCATGCATCAAATTTTATTGTTCACTGTAATGTCTACTTAAGCGATGAGTCATCCGACTTTCTGATACGCGTACAGACACTATACCTGGTGATAAATACCATGCATGATACGCGTACAGACACTATACCTGGTGATGAATACCATGCATGACACGCGTACAGGCAGTATACCTGGTAATGAATACCATGCATGATAAGGATGGTGGAGTAAATCTTAATTCATTATATGCTTACTCATTTCATTGCAGCAATGATTAACATGAGTGTCTTTCATGCAGAGACGAGCTGGTGCGGCTCGTTAAAAAACTTATTGCACTACGCATGAAGTTATTTCTTGAGAATTCCGGAAATGCTCTTCGGCTACACATTTCGTTACCTGCTCTAGATCTCATTGCTACAGTCAAATAATAATAAAATAAAGCCTTTTTCATTCTTGAATTTTGAACCAGGTGATCGTTCAGGTTCTTCCTATATGAGCCAAAGTGAATGAGTACAGACTTTTCTGTTGTACATTTGTAAGCAAGTTTCTGACAATGTGGATATAGTCCTGATAATAATTATCAACACCATAGTTGGATAGTCCTGAGAATTACTTATTAACCAGGCAACAAGTTTGGTGCCAAGTTAAAGACTCTAAATGAGACTAGAACTGAGACTCTTGAATTAAAGGAGTGAACAAAAATAATTATCCAGCAGAGATGAATATCTTATTTATAAATCGACAGTTGGTAAATCTAATCGATAAACAGTGATTTAAGGTAAAAAAAAACTCCACTCACGACGAATAAATATCTACATATTGGCTAGTCTTTAGACATTATGTTCACTGTATTCAATTATTTAGATGTACACAAAACTAACGTAGCAAGACTAAGTTCGCTGTCAACTCGCTCTAGTATAGAAATGAGTATACAAACTAATGAATCCTGAACTTCGTGGTCGCACGTTTCGATCGCTGCGGTGGCTGGAAGGAATGCGATGTTTTCAGGTAGACGGTAAATAGCTTGCGGTCAGCCGGAACTTATTAGCTCCTGCTGACCGCTGGTCTTCTCGTTGACCTCCCGCTCCGGGGGTAACGAAGTTACTCCGACGCCGACTGCTGATTTATGGTACTGCGGTATCATTACTCTAGTTGGTCTGCTAAAAGTATAATAGACTTGCTATTCTCGTTTATGTGAATAAGTTTTTAATTATTTTTGGGTAACCAATCTCCGAAGAAAAGTGATTTGGAAATACCAGGGATACCCATCAGTTGAGGATAGGTTGTGAAACGTATTTCTTGGTGTATAAATTTTCTTGAAACTCCAATGAATAATAAATTGTAAACCGATTATACAAAAAATATACCAATAAAAAAATATGGGTCGGATCGCCAATCAATAACTTGAATTCGACCTACTATAAATTCACCAATTAATCTCATTCACAAGCTGAGTTAGAAGAAATCTGTTTAATTAGTGAAGGTATCACATAATGTCTAATGCTGCAGAGGGTAGGGCCTCCTTTGGCAGCCTGTGCTGCATCGCGCGCTTTCCAAACCAGCCTTTCATGCACTACATGTCAACGTCTCCGCACTCGCGAGGAGTTTGATCCATTACTGGCCTTCATCTAACATGTTTTTGTATCGTGACATGTGATGCAAGGCTGTTAATTATAATTCCATCCATATACGCAAGTCATCCTCCACATTCCATAATGAATGTGGAGGATGACTTTAAATGGCCTCTTTCACATTGGGACAGGCGTTATTCTATCCATCAACCTCGACTTTGCATGCTCAGTTTCTCGCCAGCGTTTTCAGCCCTTCTATCCTTCCTTTCCCGTAGCCTCCGCTTCTCGTAAGCAGAGCCATGAAGGCTGGTAGGCTACCCTACTGATCAGATTTGGCCACCTCTGCATGCTCTTCCGTCTAATGGATGTCTCCATGTCATGTGACTCATGCGAGGAGGAGATATGGACTCTTCGTAAAGATATTTCTTCCCACTTCGCTGAGGCTCTGAGATCAATAGGGTCATAGCTGTCCCATCACCTTCTATCGCTTCTGAGGAATATTTTCTTCCCCTCTGTCACCGCTCTGCCTTGGTTCAGCTCCGTCCGGGTCACTGCAGTTTCGGTATATTTTTTCACTTCGTAGAGTGGGGGCACCCATCAAGCGCCGTCTGTGCTGAATGCAAAGCCTCCTGTCCGCTCAGCTTCTGGCTATGCCCCCAAAGTCAGCTAGCGTCCCATTTCTTTAGGACAGTCCCGTGGAAGCAGCTGCGTTTTTGGCAGTTCTCCCTGCCAGTCACTCTTGCTCTCATCCGGTGACCTATACTCGTCTAACATTCAAACCATGTGCCCGTGACCGTCAGTGTAAAAAGACTACAAATATTTTCTCCCCTTCGAACGAGAAAGTTTGTCTTTTTTATACTGAAAATTTTTGAGTGTTTAATCTCCACTTGACTCTCACCTTGATTGATGTATGATGCTAGATTCAATCTTGGTCCTAATCTTGGCTCACGATGATTTTTCGTCCAATGTTTTATCTTTTATCCATGTTTTATCTGAAAAAGTAGTGTTGATGTTTGATGGTAGTATCTTATCTTGGATGCTATCATTGCTCGTGATTACAGCGAAGGCAGTTGCAGTGGACCTGATGACAGTGCAGCCAACTGTTATATTTCTCTTCACAGTCGGTGAATTTTTCAATTAGTTACTAGATTCTCTCGATTTAGCTTTCTGTCTTGTTAACATCTTCCCAAGATGTTATGCGTTTTGAATTCAAGAGCGTTATTCCTTGTCATAATTGCTGTGAAGTCCGCGTTGTAACTCACTGCACAAATTCACCATTGAAGATCCCACTTCGTTTTCGTAGGGATTTCTAAAAATATTTTTAGTTTTGTAAACTTCTTTTTCGTGTGCTGTCCGTCGTTTGACCAGGATTTGTTTGAGATACTACTGTGCGATAGAAGTTTTTTTAGCCATACCTCGTAATTTGTAACTTATCCCTTGTTGTTTTATGACGAGTGTTGTATTTGATTAAACATTGTGTATAGTATTTTTTTTTATTATACGATCATTAATAAAATTTTCATTTTCAGGTACGTCTTTGTGTGCTGCTGTGCAGTCCGAAACCGGAAACGTTTCTGAACATGTAGGTCTGTAAGTATACGTTAAATTAGTGCAAATATTTCGAATTTTGGCTGAAAATCGCGATAAGTTTAAAGTTTTTTCACTCTTTATGGAGCAAAATAATGTTTATCAATGCAGTTTGCCTCCTTCACAGGGCATCACGCCTCTGGTGAGTGATGCGTTTACGGTTTTTTATGTCCAGTCCCTACATATAAACCTAACCACCTTGCGCTCAGGCCTACGCATTGTCGGTGACTTGCCCATCGTTCCTATAGGTCTGAAGTGCCTTCAGAAATGATCCATTTATAACATCGACGAATTTAAAACATTGAAGCCGAGCTTTTATTAATCATTAATGAATTGATTTTTCAAGCTAGTTGGGATTTTTTTTGACAAAAACGAATTCCGTACAACGATTGTTGCATTCACTGCAGTTACATGATTATTTTGTGCAGGCATGATAATTTGTAACTTATCGATTGAGCCCTGACTGAATTTTAGATCATTCGTTGCAATTCCATCTTACTGTATCGATATTACAGGCTCGAAAGATTTTTCCAATTTCAAAAGTTTTAATTCTCATCCAAGTGAGCACAATGGCTTGGACTCGTTTGAGTGTGTCTGCCTTTATATCACTTCAACAGTCAGCGTAATACAATACAACAAAATATAAGGAATTAGGTATTTCAGTGGAATCCTAAGGTTAAAGTATTTGTTCCGTTATTCCACGCATTAGGCTTGTGACTTGGTACATATTTGTTGTGAATATTTCGCCGACGGGCCTCCAGCGGCGGTTAGAGAAAGTCTGCCACCTCCTGACGAGCGTCCTTCGTACAGGCGCCGCATTGCGATTCTCGTGCTTATTAATACCTGGATTTTACTTGCCGACAATTGAAAATTAAGCTTAGACCAGCATTAGCGCTCATATGTATTTTTATATTTATAATTTAAGCGTGCGAGTCGATTCATAAGTAGGCATGCAATTATTTCCTCCATGGCAGTGGCGAACCGATCTTTGTGTTACGTGCGTGTTTTCTCTACGTATGCATTACGATGACCGAAAATATTGCAGATTTTCCTGTCCTTTTAATGAAGGGTAAGGTTATTAGTTTTGGTTCAGTCATTTCTCAACTGAATTAAAATAGAAAGTAGGTACAATAGTGAACGGTTGAAATTTTACGAACTACTATCTTTAAATAAATATTTTCTAAAAAATTCCGTACTTGTTTCTAATTTTCCCTCACCACGTGCTCACTAAGTGGCAACCTTAGGTTTTGTTATCGGGCTTTCTCACCTAAGTAACATGGCTTGCACTAGTCCTTGAAATGCAGCGCAGCGTTGTTGGTTTAGCTTCCACGCCACAGTTGCTGGTTCCAGTTAGAGATGTCCGGGTATTGATGGGGTGAGGGTGGGGTCTTGTGCATACCAACCGGAGAGAAACCCTGCCGGGGCACTAGTGCCTTCTGTAGGTAGGCCACGAGGGGGGAGGCTGGAGGGGGGCGGGCTGTACCCGGCCGATAGGCTTAATCAATTATTGGCAAAAGAACGTTAAAATGTTGCGATGTCATCGCTGATACAGGTCAGCTATGTTATATGTTAAGGTGTCGTTGCCTAAGATGTCCCAACTATAGCTCTTATTATTTTAGATCAGCCGTTTTTATGCTTTTTTGTCATCAAATAACACGGTGAATGAAGAGAATGGTTTTTAAAACATTTTTGGGGTATTTAATGCTATTTGTGAGTTCTCGTGGTCAACATTGTTGTGTATTTCTGACATAATTAAGAATACTAAACCAGAAAACTATCGCTCATTTCTTCATCATTTATTCATTTCTCCAATGTGTTTGGGAAACATTTTTAGACGTTGTAATATGATCTTCATAAGTGTTAACTGTTCGCTGATAACTCCTGAGAATTGTTACAAATTGTTCGTTCATGTGTCATCGCGGCCATCGCCCACGAATTATAACTTGAGACGCTCAACAATCGTTGCGATACTACGATTACCGATGTATTTTCTTCCACTAATTCCATGCCAGTTCACCGAAGTGGAGTTACGTTCACTTCGCAGTAGCAGATTTTTGGGGAACATTGGCTTGCAGTTATTGTGAATTCTTTCGGTGTCTTGAACGTTCTAATAAATAATCTAATATCGGCGCAGCGAAATTTAATGGTTGGTGCCTCACACAAATTAAAAAGATTTTTAGTATTCTTATTTTGATGCCAAATGCCCCACGAAACCTGAAACTCGTTTTGCCGACGACGATCAATGAGACATTTATTTACTATGCTATATCTGCTGAGTTTTAGGTTATACTGTTGAGGCAAAAAGGCATCCTTGCTTGCGTCAGTCTGTGTAACGTTATGCATTGCAAGAATAATATGCATGAGATAAGAGCGAGTAAAAATAGGCAGGGGTGTTGGAGATTCTGGGAGTGAAGGAGGATGGGGGTGGGAAGGTCATGGCCGACCTTGCCGTTCTGGTTGACCTACCTCCTGTTGACCGCCCTCAACCTGCTCTGGGCCTTTACTTCCAAAATCCGCTAAGTGAACGTAAGGACTTACGCTCTATTTTCTTGTCCATAATTGGTGGATTTTGCTTGAAAGGCCGTCAATGATTGGCTGATGAACTTACGATCTCTTAACTGTTTTTAAAAGAGTGGCTTGAAAGGCCGTCAATGATTGGCTGATGAACTTACGATCTCTTAACTTTTTTTGAAAGTATAGGACCTGGTCCTCTTCTGTGTGCTCTGCAACAGAGACTTGCTCCTCCAGTATGCGAGGTCATCTCATATTGCCGTGGCAATGTTCAAACACCAATGGAAATTTGCATTAATTTTAAAATTTTACGTGAACTTTTGAAATTTGAAGTCAATTTAAATATCGGCCTCCTCTGAACGATGGCGTCCTCTCATCCCCTCTCGTCCACTCATCCCCTCGCGTCCACTCATCCCCTCGCGTCCACTCATCCCCTCGCGTCCTCTCATCCCCTCGCGTCCACTCATCCCCTCGCGTCCTCTCATCTCCTCGCTATTTACGAGGGCACTCGCATTGCATCTCAACTGACTAGAAATGTCTGTAAATAGTCGCTATACTAATAGGAGAGGCTACTTGCCGTTAATTGTCATGGCTGGCACTAGCTTAATGAAGTGAAATCATTCTCTATAAGTAATAGCACGGTCATTTTGTTAGGCATTTTAGCATCAGCCCAAATATTAATGAATGAGACTCGCATTGAGCGAGCTTTGCTCATATTTTGAGGTTTCCGAAAAAGTTATCCTTAATGGTTCTCTGTAACCCAATATTTATTGCGGCTTTTCTTATTTTATTGCTTGCCGAATGTTCTGCTGTCGAGAATGTGTCGCTTTCAAAGATTTCCACTGAAGCATTCCTAAACTTCCTGTGAACACTGCAAGGGTTGTGATAGGTTCAATCACACCATCTTCAATATTATCAGCATTTATCGCATCTGGTCTGATTTATGAATACGTTAATCATAGAATGAAGTCTAAGTATTGAAATAAGAACATACAATATTATGCGCTAACCCTCGTACTGTAACATAACAATCTTGACTTGCTAGAGTTGATGTGGTTGTCACTATTTGCCGTAAACTTTCGCATCGGTGATGAACTATAACTAATTGTGCTCTTTAAAGCTTTTCTGTGCGGGACTAATTTTGCTGTGTATTTGCCTACGCCTGCTTCTGCGACATCAGCTCTTAATTGTTTATCTTTGAAGCGCTCGGGCTTAACAACTTGAAAGGAATGCTGATCCCTACTGTACACCGTCTAGCTTTACTGGTCTTCGACTGTAAACCGGTCTGGACTGTCTGGCCTTTGTGCGGCCAAAGAATTGAAAGCAATTTGTATTTTTAACTAATTTCGACACTGTCTTTGGATAATCTTTTGGTTAATAGTACGTGGATACTCAACATTCAAGTTGCTGTGTTGGCGATGATATATAAAACTCTGGACTCTATTTGCATTGACATCATTTTATTAAGCATGTAAAATTTGTACTCATAATTTCTTGTATTCGCCGTTATACCGCTGTCCGTTTTTTTCGTGTTGCGTGGTATTGTATAGTGAAACCTATGAATGGTGTGTGAATGTGCCTTCGGTTTAGAGCATTCGTTGTGACCGATTTCATTTGACAAGGTCTTATGCGCTTACTCGGCATTCGTCAACGTAACAATATGCCCGGATAATCGCAGTTGGAACATCTATTGTAGAGAATGAAACGAAACCATATCAAACAACGAGGAGTGCCCTCGAGAAACAACAAGAGCATCCTGAATCTAAAAAAAGAGAAAGCAATGAGCGCTAAAGAATACGGTGATGTCACGAGTGGCATTTCCTCCCACCTCAGCCTTCCTTTTTTCTCTGTGCTCAGCGCCTTCACAGAGATGACCTTCGCCGGACTTTTTTTCAGATCCAAATAACGAGTCCTTCGTCTATAATGCTTTTTGTGACATTTATGGACGCTGTCGGCAGCACCTACTGATCCATTATGACAATCTTCGTCCCGTACAAGCGATGGAGGGCTGTTTTTAGATTGTTATGGAATTAAAAATGCTCGCATATCGAGGCATTTAGGTAAAACACAAGTCCGTCGATGGGTTACAATAGTCATTCGCGAAGCATTGCTGCTATTGCCGTGGTGTTCATAACGCTTCAGATATTAACTTCCTGGCAGACCGGGAAACATCGAATAGTTTCGGGAATGTTTTAATGCCAACACACATGAGTCTGAATTGGTGAAAGCATTAATTTGCCCATCAAAAATTGGATCAAGTAGACTACATTAGGGCGGAAGGACTGACACCGATCAAAAGGTATAGAGACGGAATTGGCTAGGACTAGGTGTCAATAAGTTAATCGTTAGAGTTTAATTTAAGATAGAGGGTACAAAGATTCCTGTTCGACGTCTTTTTCATATTGTGGGCTGTTGTCGACAAAATCTCGAGTAAATAAGTGAATCATGGATAGCTTGTATTATTGATGCTAATGCTAGCTAATTTAGAGATTCTCTCTGAAAGACCTGAGTAAATACGTTGTTATATTTTGAGGTCAGGTTTTCGTACTCAGTAATCAGTTTTTGACGAAGCACTTACAGAATAATTGTGAACTAGTTTCTCAAGTATCCGGCAAATGTTGGCTGAGAACCTTCGATAAATTTGAAGTAATTCATACCTTGCTAATCAATAATGTCGGCATTGCTTCTAAAGATGCCTGAACTCCTTATCGATTTGCAATTAAATGACTTTCAGTAAATGTAGGAGTATTTAACTGATTGAATTGAGGTTACCACCTCCCGTAGACTAGACGCACAAAACTAATTTGGGGACTAACTAAAGTGTTCGCTCGGTGCTGGCATTTCTTTCTTACAGCGCTATCAATCTTACAGCTCCATTTCACCTCAACTATCCTTCAAACTTAATCCGCATCTTCGACGTATTTCTATAACAAAAGTGCTAAGCCTAATCTTATGGTCAATCATCTACATAAATTGCTTATAGTTTAGATTATCTTGGTTTAGTATGAGTCACAGTACGCGTCTCATATGAGGTGAAGCCTGCCTGGGACAGGCATGCGAGTATACGAGACACGAGCAACATATGGCCCAGCATGTTTGCCTGAGCGTCAGCGTGGCGTTTCGTATAAACACAGCTTGCTTCTCTTGCGTCTTGATCTTAGTTGCTGTGTATCGTGTCCTGCTGCTTATCAATGAACGCATAACATGATGGTCTGAACCCCTAGCGATGAGTCATTTAAGATTCATTCAAGTTTTTTATTTCATATGGTGTCGTCTGAGATCAAGTCACTAATGCTAGCACCTAACACTCAGTCGTTAAACTAGAAGCCAAAAATTGGGTCAGCTAATATTAATTTCAAGCAGCAAAGCTTGAACTGGCTAAAATAAAAAGTATAATTTCACCTTGCAAAAACAGCCACTGAAATTTCTGCTCGCTACAGCAATAACTGAATTTTCAGCTTGTTTTAGGAGTTACCGAAATTTCCTCCATGCAGAAACTACCCAGATGATGCATGAACTCGCTAAACCAACTAAAACTCAACCATTTCTCAAGTTGAGACGCACTTTCTGATAATAAGCTTGTGGAATTTCTCTCATTAAATATTTTCCTCTTCAAACTAGTAATATAGAGCATTGTATTAATTAACATTGATAACTCTTATGGTCTGCACTTTAATATTCTGTTTTAAGGTTGGTTTCGATGACGTAATTTTTGAAGAGGAAATACGTCATTTGCGCACTATATGGTACCAGGTGAGGATTTATTTCTTCTTGGCATGACTGTGCGTTTAGAGCAAATTTCTGTGCGACGAAAACCTAGTTTGATTATGTATAACTCTTGTATAATAACAAAATACTTACTGAGCTCACATCTTTTCATTCTTATGTTGATAGAACGACTCTCTATCACCGAACCAGTCTGTATTTTAGGTGCTAGTAGTTCTAAAGAAGCAGCAGCTACCCCTTGGCGTAAAATGGTTAATACACTTGCGAAATACATCGTTCGTTAACTCGGACATTTCAATTATCGACAGCTCGATGCCCAGTCTTTGCTTAACTGCATTTCTGCGGTATCATGCAATTGATTGACATCATCCGTGTCTCCTCTCCCTATCTTGCAATTGATTGGTATCACCCGTGTCTTCTCTCCCTATCTTGCAATTGATTGGTGTCATCCGAGTCTCCTCTCCCTATCTTGCAATTGATAATATCATCTGTGTCTCCTCTCCCTATCTTGCAATTGATTGGTATCACCCGTGTCTTCTCTCCTTATCTTGCAATTGATTAGTATCACCCGTGTCTACTCTCCCTATCTTGCAATTATCTTGCAATTGATTATATCATCCGTAGTCCCTACCGAAGACTAACCCTGGCACGGTTGGCGCGCGCGTTGTTTAGGTTGCGTCGCCAATTTGACTCACTCTCGGGGCACTCGGCCGCCATCCCGGCTTGAAGAGCGAGTAATCAAGGCTTCGGTGCAGCATCGTGCCAAACCTCTTCAGTAACTCCAAATGGTATATCGATTTAAACTGGGCAAAGCAGGACAATAAACAAATTTCCTATATATGACCTTTTTCGTTTCATCAGTTTATTTCGACTTACTTCAGAGGAGTTCGAAAATATTGTCTAAAATGATTTGTTAGCATAAATTTTTGTTATTAAGGGAATGTCTCGTCGTGTGATAGTAATTTCTTGTCATAAACAATTTTTTCTTTGGGCGAAGAAGAATTTTGTTTGGCAATTTGACCACACTTGCTGCAAATTTCGGCGCCACGAATGAAATATTACTTATACGACTGCTCGGGCAACATTCACGTGACATGTTGGTTATAATACATTTATTGCAGAACGGCTATTTGCTACTCAAATAGTACACTGACCACCGACCGCTCCGACACGTCACTTCTGGGAACGAATTTGTGAGATTTTTTGTTGCACTTTGTCCATAACTTCTGGCACGCATTACTTAGTCAAATCAAAACGGATCTTAACCTCATTAGAAACTAAGCTATTTAATCACAATACTCTCCTGCAAGCGTTGTCAGAATTTTCTTGTCCGCTTCGATTCTAATTAGCGCCCTCAACGCTAAGTTTTGGCACCCTTTGCAGCCTAACTCGAGCTTTTGTTGCACAATGTAAAAACGAAATGGGATAAAAAATTCTGACAATGTTCGCAGGAGCGCATTGTGAATAAATAGGTTTTTTTTCAATTAAGGCACGATCGGTTAGATCAGAGTTTAGGCTAAGATATGCGTATAAGCTGCTATGCAAATTCGTCTCAAAAGTGTCCGAGCTGTGACTACCGTGCCAGTTTGTATCGTCAACGATGTTGACGGCAAATTAGAACTCTGCTGATGTTGTTACGTTTTGGTGTGGTTGATGTGTCAGCTCAGCGCATTTGCGAGGGGAGCAGAAGCAGATAACCGCAGAAGCAAATCTCAAGTTCTCAACATCTCAATCTCAACTCAACAGTGTTGCCGAGTGCACGGTAGTGTCGGGTTGTGCTGGCGTGTCGCTCTGCCTTTATGGTGTGAACTTTGCTGTTCTTCCATCTGAATTGATAATTTTGATCGGATAAAGTCTGTAACCTCTAGAAAACGAAAATTTCGTTCGCATACTATTTTTGCACGTAAAAAATTTGGATTTCACGAGACTAATTTTTGAAACTTGTTTGTTTCTTTTTAGTGAGGTGATTCATTTCTGGACAAACCTTTCTTTGTAAATTTTGTACAATTTATGATATTGTCCATTTTAAAACATTAGATCTTTGTGCATCTTGTTGACAACATAGCCTCACTTTTCTCTTATCGATCTGATTTAACTTTTTTAGTTAATTTCCAGTTTGTTAATGTTTTTGAAGCATTTTTTTCATTAAACCTCTGAAAAAGTTGAAAACAATTTTTAAGATAATTTTAATATTAGTAAAATGTTCGAAAATGCTTTGGTAGACTAATGGTAGTGCCTAAATTTTTCGTTGATGCTCATTTTAGCCGTCGTGTAAAAGAAGCACACGGAGCTTCCTCTTCTTTATCCAAGAAGATACGATGTACAAGATCGGGATCGCTCAAGACTGCATTGCATTGCTTGCTTGTGTGCTCGCTAAAAGTTAACAAGGCTTTAGAACCTTCCTCGTTTGTTGATGCCTGATTCTTCCATCGAATAGTTTCACGAGCTGAATAAGAACCTAACTGGTTCTGTTATAGAACCTTGCGCCGTCTTTTCGGAAGGGTAATAATTTGATTGGATTTTAATATTACAATGTTGAATTTGCTATGAGTATCTATTTTGTATCTTGGAAATAATGCCCTCAATTCAAGATTATGGCATGTTTAGCTGTCATGTTAGTTATTGGGAGAAAGGGTAGTCATTTTTTTATAGATCTGCTTGCTTACTTATTTTCGAATTTTGGAGTAAGCGTGAAACATTAACTAAAGGCTGAGTATTAAATTTGTCACGCGGAATGCTCGCTACTAATTATCAGTTGTTTTTATGTAAATGTAAGCTTTTCTTAGGGAGTTATTAGAATGAATTGCTTCGTTGATTTCTTAGCAATTGTACGATAGCTTGGGTGCTTTATGCAGTTATGCTTGAGCCTGTTTAGCTGATCGCATGAATGTGTCACGTATATGCCGAGCTTGCACGACGCTGCTATCTAGTTGACCGTGCCCGCTCATCTCCATACGCTCGGCACAGTCACGCGCTTCATCTAATCAACTTCTTGCTTTCTATTTCACCCGTTTTCTTTCTGCACGGTTAAAGTTTGAAAGTCAATTTCAGTATCGGTAGAGAAATTGGTGAATTATTATATGCCATACGGTATAATCCTATTCGAATAATTTCTGAATTTTGGATCGTTTCTCAGTGGCCGAGGTTCGTGGCGATGTTCTTAACAAATTTTCGGGGAGGCGTGCCTTTACAATTAAGGGCGCTTCCCTGTTTTTGTAACAAGCGTCTAATAACGCCATCTTCTGAGCGCTCTTCTTATACAGCTTGATCAATAATGACTGTTTTCATCTTCTTGGCTGCATATTATTTTACTAGAGAACTTGCGAACAACATGCCAGCAACGTGGTCCAAATCCGAAGAATTCTATTACTGCAAGCGACACTCTTACGTCAGTGCGTCTATGGGTGTTTACGACTCGTCTTTCCTTTTGTCGTCTGTCATTTGGTTCTAAGGCTGTTTGCTTTATAGCTACATTTTCTAGTGTTCATAGAATGCAGCCTTTACTTCGTTAATTTACAGTTTTTTCAATAACCTAGTTCATTTAGGTTAATAATAATACAGATTATAACTTTTCCTTTTTCAGTTCCTCTCTTTAGATGCGAACAAATACCATTGTCTATGGCATTACGTATGGGTTGAAGCTTTTAAGTTGAAAGATTCGTTTTCATCCTGCTTTTTTTAAACTCGTTCTGCTTTTTCAAATTGGTTAAGATGATCTTAATTTGTCTGTTTTCATGCGTTTAGATTAATTCAATTGATATGCATAATCTATCAAATTGTCATGGAGCTGATGGTATGTTTCATGCACGTTCGCACCGGGAAATTAGAGATAGCGTTTTGGGCAATCTAGATATCAATTCTTAACAAGCGCACGAGTATTCGACAAGAATGACTGTCACCAAGCGACGTTGTTGGCTGTCGCTGAACTGTTAGCGTGGCAGCTGTGCGAGTGTGCGGTAGAGTGAGCAGTTCATGCTAATTAGCCCGGCGAGCGAACGGGTGCGGTGCTCAACTTCATAAACGCTCGCGCGCCAGAAGGGCTGCCGACCTCGTCTCTGCCGCGACTTGCTCGCTCGGCTCATAAACGCGTGTTTTTGGCAAGACTTGAGTCGAGCAGTTTCTGGTCTTATATGGCAAGACTTGAGTCGAGCAGTTTCTTGTCATATATCAAAGCTCGGATCGCTCAATGGTTCATCTCCTTTCTACACAAGGTTTTGGTGAAACGAGGTTAAATGTATAGCAAGGCCGGCGATTGACGTCGAACTGTCACCACTTGCAGTGTTGGGCATTGGAATTGGAAGATGAGTTTTGGTGACTTCTAAGGTTTGAATTGTGCGTTTTAAAACATAATTAAAATTGAATGGTGACTTTTGTACTTGAATTATCTCTGAAATCGGGAGTGAACTTCTATAAGAAAAAAACTACTATTGTAATCGCCATAGGGCGCTTTCCCAATTCTTGTGGTGTATTTACAGTATCGATGGGAAATTGGGAATTGTGTAGCTCGATGTACGGTACAAGTTCTTGTTCTACGGTGTCACTTGTGAGTAGACGTGCTATAAATATGAGACCGAAATAGCTGGTCAGTCCTGCCTGGTGTTTGGCCAGTTTGTTCTCTCTTTTATTTATAATTGATGGAGACCTTATATCAGAGGCTTTACATTTATACTATCTTACCTTTATCTTTGACATGAAACAAAAATATCATAATCTCTCAGTGCTTGTGTTGCTACTTGATGGTTTTTCGCTGTTTTGTTTGCATCTAAGCAGAATCTGCCGAACTTTTTCATTTGCACTATTCTATGCACTTGTGTCACAATGAATTGGCTCTCGAACTCAGCATGTTGAATCGAAAACTTATGTTTGTTTCTTAATTTCTATATCAATGACTTCATAACCAACTAATAATTAATTAGTCATCAGTGTGTTTTATTTTGTTAAACAGCACAGTGCTATTATTTGAGATTGTATTTGTACACGCGATATGATTTCACTCCTGTTAAATATGCCTTTCCTGACACAAGTGGGAACTATATGGTGAATGGCTGGCTTGACCGCGTTAAAATCAATAGTGTGACATGATAGCAGACTTCAATAAACATTTGACTTATCATATAACTTCAGTTGCTGATTATATTAGTACATGAACTATGGTGTTCGACGGCAAAGCACCGCATCGAGAACGCGCAAACTCTCAGCCTCCCGAGCGTGGCCGTGTGTACCTCCCCAACACGGACTTGGTGCTCAGGGTGGAGAAGCCCACTTTGCGACGCCACAGCTTCACTCAGTGGTGCCGCACCAAGTTCTCCAACAAACCCCCATCCCGGCGTGGATCACTGCTCATAGTTAAGACCA
The DNA here is from genome assembly GCF_000764305.2 of Hyalella azteca. NCBI lineage: Eukaryota > Metazoa > Arthropoda > Malacostraca > Amphipoda > Hyalellidae > Hyalella > Hyalella azteca. The sequence continues at coordinate 663,829 of NW_025945296.1, read as the reverse complement.
CTCCTGCCAGACCCATTGCCGTGAAAAGTGATGTTACCACACGAAGATTGAAGGCTGAGTCGTTGCCTCCTGAAAACGTTACTAGGCAAAATGTGTCGGGCATGCCTGCTATCCCGGAAGGCGCGAAGGCGAGCAAGCATGTGGACGAGCCACGAATTTTGCCCAGCGAGTTACACGGTCAACATGACCGAAGATTTTGGTCTCTTATCCGGCCGTCTAATGTGAAGGCTGCCCCCTTCGTGCGCTCAGGTAAGTTGCTGCTGTTATTTAACCAGCGTGCGTCTTAAACTGTCATCTGGGATTCGTGTAAAATATTCGATGGTAGTACGAATTACGAAGTTGCACTCTCGAAATTAATTTTTTGTTTTCATGTGTTTCATTATAGATACTATAAGAAAACATAATTTCCTGTTCAGGATGGAATCGCTTTTAATAAACAATTCAGGAAGTATAGTTTCAGACTATAAAAAAACATTTTTCGGTTTATTCCCCATATCTTTTGATATAGGTATTGCACTTAGCACTGTGAAATTTGTACCAAACCTCGTGAATACTGTTAGTGTATACTGAACAATTGCCGGGATTGTAATACTACTAGTTTTTTAGTTAGGAAGCTAAATTATAAAAAATAAAAGAAAAAACTAGCATGCGCGTCGAAAACCCAATGTATTAGAAAAACCCACATGCAAAAAAATTTCTGAGTGAATTTTGTTTTAAAAAGTAATACAGGTATATAATATACCTTGGGGGTTTGATCTTCTTTTCATTACCAGCCTTCTTTTGTTAAGTTTATTAAGATTTGAGTCCATTTAAGGAGCTGAAAGATCTACTGGTCACATGACAAAAGCCTATATGGACACACTTGACCAGATTTTTAGCAATGATTACTATTTTTAAAACTGGTTTTATGGACTTAAAGAGTTAATTTATGCCAAAAATAACATGAAACATGAAGTTATAGTCTAAAAAAGCTATACCTACTGTATATAAATGTAATTATGAAAAAATTATTTTTTTAGACTAATGTGAGTTCTTTTTACATTTCACGGTGAGAAAATGCAATATGAAAAGTAAATTAACAGCAAAGTCGAAATTGATGTTCAAGTTACACTTTAGCTTGGGCTAACATACAATAGCTTCAAAACATCTCTGTGAAGTATGCTTTTTCACCAATGATGTGACAAAAATGACCAAAAAGTGTCCATGAATTTATACAAAAGTGCAAAAAAACAAAATGGACTTTAATACGAAGGGAATATCTGTCATGGCCACTTTTTTTTCATTGCATTACAACAGGTCCTGAACGACTAAAGAACAAGTTAGAGGGCCTAGCGTTGTATAAATATTTTTAAATTTGTTTTTTTTTCTATCCAATATTGGCATGGGTGGTTTTTAGAGTCTGGGACTGTAAGTGTTTATTTGATTGACGATTGTCATGCTCAACTCTTCAACGTTTGGCCAATTGTTTATTGGTACAACTAGCAAAACAAAGCTCGATTTTTATTAACTTTCGTTGAATAATAAACATGAGACAGTACTGATGACGAACGCAGTGTTAGCGCTCTGCATCATGGCTGTTTGTTTTAGGTCTGCGCGTAACGCACTACGCCTCGGTTTTATTTTAGGACTGTGTGCGGTAAGAGCTGGTCGTATCTTAGCTACCGCAGCTGCGACGCCGTTTCTCGACGTGTAAAACATGCCAAGTCTCGCGCCGCCAGTCATTTGTGATAAAAACGCACCCCATTCGCTTTATTACCGTTTGCTGACGCCTATATAAAGGATTAAATGCGCAACTAATGTGTACTACAACGAAAGAGACTCAAATATTTTTTATTTTTTTCTCGAATCTGCGGAGTCTGACGTTATTGGTCAGTAAGACTTTTGAAATTCAATTTGAAAACTAGCCGAAAACTAGCTGTTCTCTGCACTGCGCATTTTTGTTTTGCATAGTAGTCCCACATAGACTATATTTTGTTACATATAATCTTGTACGTTTATAAACGTTGCATGCTGTTCCCAGTTGAAAATCGGCGCCGAAAACACCTGCGGCCGCAAGCCACTCTTGGTCGCGTGGATGCCGCAACAGTGCAACGGTAGTGCCGCGAAGACCCCTTCGGCGCCGTTATTAGGGCCAGCCTTGGCACTGAACTGACCCACGGCCGGGTTGTGGCTCGACTGCAGCGGCAGTGATCGGCTCCTATGCGGCTCTCTCAGAGACGCTTGGCTGCAGCAATTTAGTGCCATTTTGGCAGAGGCTTATAGAAGGCGGCCGAGGGCCGGTCGTTTCGAGAAGTATTTGTTATTTAGGCAATTATGATTCCTGTTTTAGAGCATCAATAGCTTTCAAGTAAAGGTAAAAGTTTTGCGATATTTTTGCACTGCCAACATCAAGACTGCATCCGCGCCGGCCATGACTCAGGCGTGAAACAACACAATCGAAGCCAAGAGACGAGCGGGGATTTGGGATGCATCAGTGATAGTAACACCAGTTACGGATGCATCCCGATCCAAAAGACGGATCGACGTGTCCGGTAATGCGGTTAATACAAGCTCTTGAGAACTATCCTTTCCCAGTATAAAGTTATGTAATTTTGACCCTCTTATTCACTGTGTGCCACTATTAATTCCTAGAGAACCTTTGTTTACCCGCACTTTTGATCGTCTGAAGCCAAAATAATGCCACCTAATTTAATTATTAGATGCTTTGGAGAACACAGAACTGAAATTAAAGATGAAATCCGAATACAAAATCGCAATATAATATGATAATTGAAAACGACATCACGCATTTATGTTTAGTATGTTCATTTTTATGGGGGCATTTATTCCTAAAATTATTGCACAGTTTCCTTCAACATACATTTCATGATACGGTGATCTGAAATAAAGTCAGAAGACCGCACGAGTTGGTGCAACACAGAGCCCATAGAGTGGCGGTTGATATGAGGGCGAAGGCTCCAAGAGTATCAGTTGAAGAGCTTGGCCGTCTCAAGGACCTTGAGTCAAGAGGGCAGCCACCGACTCGCCCGCTTGCTTGGGGTCCGAAAGTCTGCTGTCTCTTTTCTGTTTATTCTGAACTAATGATGAGCATTTCGGCATTTCGGTTAATTGGTGATATTTATTGTGTGGAACCCTAAGCAGTACCATTCGATGACAGTTCTAATTATCTCCTAGATTGTTTATCAATATCAAAAAGTTGATTTCATACTGAGTAATTTTTGGTTTTAGTTGTTACTAATGCACTTCAAATGTTTTCCTTCAGTTTTTATTCGGTCTTCATTAGAAGAAAACATAATTACGAATTGGTAATATTTCTGGCAGTTCTACAGTGATAGCTGGGATTAGTTCAAGATACCGGGCTGCATTACTCGATGTTGAAGAAGTAGGAACCGTTCGTACGTGACACAGGATATGCCTTCATGAAGGATGCTCTGTATGCGGGCGCCTCATCGCTACACTCGCTGCCCTCCCGCCACCGCTCTCAGTATCATTCCTCGTAATATGTTACAAATTTTTAGCGTCACCTTAATATTTTTTTATGGTTAGTGGTAAAAAACAAATTTCTTCATTCAAACTTTCAATTCATTTCTTCATTTCTTCAAAGAAAAATAAATTTCTTCATTTTTCGTACGAGTGGTGGAAAGGACTATTTAAATGTGCTTTCATTTATAATAACTTCTCTCCAGTTTATTTATTACAATATTCCAGCCAATATTTCGATTGTGGATGTATTATTTCTATCGCTGTCGTTGCAAAGTGTATGTCTTAATGTACACTGGTCATTAATATACTGAGCTTTGTGTTGCTTTGCAATGCTTGCAGGGTTTATGCGGTCTTTTTAGGGATTTAATAACCCGCGGTGGTGATTTCAACCAAGGTTTGGGCACCACCTGTAGGACAACAGTTGGTGCTCACTTCAGGAAGTAGGACTATCAGAAAACCTTCGTACGGACAATCAATGAGATAATTAGAGACTAGTTGATCTCACAAATGAGGCTTTTTCTGGACAGAATTGCCTCGACATCGATAAATACTAATTTACTTTCACAAACTTGCATGCGTTCTTATAATCAACGGGAGACGGGTGCCTATTAAATATCTAGTACAATGTAGGCACGAATGACAGCGTTGAATTATAAGAATAATAAATAATAGTAGTGGTTTCAGCGTTTTGTAGGCCGTAGGCCTGCCGCCGATTCTTGACATCGCATAACATTCACAGCTTGTTGCGGTCTCGAACACACAACTCACTGCTCCAATTCTGCTGTACTTGATTGCCTGGCCTCCTCACCGATTCTGACCAGAAACTTTCGCACAGAGCTGGGCTAAAGACACTTGGCAGCGTTACAGACACTTGACTCGGAACATCAAAACCCTTTGAGCTTATCTATAGTTTCCTTCAATAGAGCTTTATCCCTGCAGTTCAATTTTTTTAAGAGTCGAAAGTCAGTTTATGCATTTTCCATTTAGTTATTTTAGTCTATGCAAAATTTAAAGATTTTCTATTTCAAATTTGTAGAAAATGTTTCGCTGTATAACTAGTACGAACTAAGCTCGCTCGTCCCAGTTGGTTCTGTATAGACTATCATTGTATCAGAACACTTGTTTACTCGGCTTCATAAAATAGCTAACTATTAGAAATGTGTACTGTATATAAATCTTGCTCGCAACTGTCCTTGCGCTTGCAGTTCGAGATTTTTGTATGGTAAAGAAGTGTACGCTATTGAAAAGAAATTCAAATCAAAGTGAATTTATTCCAATTTACGTGTTTCTTGCCGTTGTCAAATGCCAGCCAAGCCAACTCGAACACTGTAAGTGAAAACCTGGGATGGTTTCCGTTATCACGAATCGGGGCTCGCAATTCAAGGGGCGAATGGTTGCAAGAATTTACGAACTTCACATTGCCGCATACTACGCTCCGTGAAATTGTCGAGCGTTAGCATAGGATGCATAAGTGCTCTGGAAAGGCGCAAAAACAAATTTAGTTTTCGTGCTACTTAGCATGCGAAAATTCTTTAGGTTTAGATTTTCGCCTGCCCTGTCACAGGAGCCTCTATTCTTCTCCCTAAAGCTATAAGCTGTAAAAAGAATGAGAGATTCACGTGCAGAAACTAACACAAGAAATGGCTGAAATAAATGTTTTGAGTATATGGGGACGAATGCTCCGGACAGTTTGAGCACACGTCCTAGAAGAAATGAAGATGAGCAGCCGTGTCTGGAGAGTAAACCGCGTTGGCGTCCACACGAGGCTCTGTGTATGGGGCTATTCAGTTAGTGAACGATATGCTGGGGAGATATTGCTTGACCGTTGAAGTTATTTCCGTTGATCTGTTGAAACTTACTTCTATGTCGGTACGTAATCTAGGTTAGTTGCATTTTGTGCTCTAGTTAGAATTGTACGTGCTGTTTAATTAATTTATTGGCGTTTAATTTGGCGTTCTCTTTTATATTTACATAAAGAGGAATGAGTTCAAAAATAGTGGAACAACGGAAGTTTAGCTAATCAGAAGTCGAGTTAATCGGAAATCGACACAGAATTTAGGTAAATCCACGACTGAGAAGTCGGCGCCTCTTCGGGAACTTATTAGTGGTGTATTTTTTATGGTTCTTCTGTAATACATAGTTTATTGGAGGTGGTTTGCTCATACCAGCTTCTTTGAACTATGAGCGTTTACGCGTCGGTGACTTTCTCGCTTAACGATAACATCAATGGTTCCTCGCATAAACACAAACCATGTGTCATATATACCGGTATTCAGTAACTACATATACTAACGTTTTTGCAATAAAAAATGCCTAGTGAATCCTACGAAGTTTTCGTCGCATCAGCATAGTCTCCTGTTTACATTTATTGCAAATTCAAGGTTTGCTAATATGATGCGATTGTAGGTTGCAAAAATAGTTGGAAATAACACGTCTGTACCAAAATTATTTTACGATGTAAGGCCGTCTTTTTGTTATTTTCCTTCGATTTATAATAATTTCATCATCCGTGGCTTGCCGTCAACGGAAGTAATCATTCCTCTAGTCTAAGCTCGTTCACGTTGGTCAAACGATCACATAATGTGCTTAAATAGGAACAATTTTTTTTTTTGTGATTAAATTAGGTTTCGGTGGTTGCAAATTACGTTGACCATGATGATTTACGAATATGTTGACGAATAATGAAGCTGGCGTCTCTGTCCGATGAGAAATTTGCTGATGCCCTGGCTGGCCGAATATCAGGTACCTATATCGTCTTCTTCAGGCTTTAGACAATTTACTTGTAGCGTTTTTGATGTGCTGGGAATATATGTTCCTTTAGTTGAAGATTCTTAAGTTTAGTCTTGATCATGACGTTACAAAGATAAAACGCATCCACAACTTTAATATAAAATTTAATTATATGCACTTTCAACGCTTCCGTCAATTTTTTAATTTTAGTTCGCGCATGACGATTTCGTACGCGAAACTCGGGAGCGTCGGAGGCGGTAGGAAAAATTCATTCAGTTACTTGGAGCTAACGTACGGGGCCGGTCTAGTGTTGGGAGTATTTTTTAGGTTGTATGCGAGTCAGTCTTGCGGTAGTGTAGTCAGTCTTGCAGTGTAGTGCAATTGTTGTGCAGGTCATTCGATGCCCGGGTGTCAATAGCTCACGATTTGAATTAATTTCATGGTGACTCGTCAACTTAATTAATTCATGTGGCTAAGAGATGAACGCATTCCTCATTTTATCTGGCAATATCTCGTACATACACTCTTACAAGGGAAAATTTTTGGCCTTATTAGAAAGAATTTTGTTAATACAAATGTAACAGCTCGGTAACAGTTTCTAGTGCATTAATTGATTGATCATAATGAAGAGTAAAAATTACTTCCGTAGGCTTCAAAGAAGCCATCAAAAAGAGAATAGCGTGAACGGTTGTTTGTTAGCTTAGTCTAGTGCTGCGTGTTGTTCACCATCAATGGCATCACTACTCGCACCCCCTCTCACTAACCCCTGAAAATGCTCCCGCTGCCCCCGCATACCTAACTCCGGCGCGATGTTGTCCGTACCCAGTCAGTGGGTTACCTTCTTACCCTTGCTTCTTCCTTTTCCTTCACTGAGTAAGCTTTTCTGCTGTATGTGTTTAATGCCAAGCCTACTCAGAAAGTCACCGTCCTTTCTTTAATTGATATTAGCCTAACTTTTTAAAGATTTGAATGTAAATATTTGTACTATGGATAACAGACTACTCGGGTGTCGGTACGCATGACTGGTACACGAGTTGCGCAAGCCTGCGTTCCAAGGTTGCGTCAGAGTTCAAATGTTTCACCTCGGCATTTCAACGTTCAGTTTTTAATCTCTTTATTCATAACTGCTTCACGTTTCGGTTATCCCGTGCTCTTAATTGCTCATACTTAAGAACCTCTCCAACAAAGTTTCTCATGAATATTTGTTGTAGTCTCGTAATTTTGTATTAAAAAACTCGTCCTAGCCACGTCTTCACAACAAAGCTTCCTTGAGGAATTTCGCGGCTCGAGGCTCACTTCTCAGTTTGTGATGCCTTGCTGCAAGTTATGGTGCTCTCTCGGACCCAAACCTGACACTTTCCCAGGCTTTGCATATCCCTAATGAGAGGTTTCAATTCTCTTCCTTGTCCTTATACCTCGAGCCGCAGACCAACTCCCCTGAGTACTTGCAACACCTGTAAACGGGTTACTCCCATCTTAGTGGTAAACAGCGTCAAAACTTCTTAGTATGNGTTACTCCCATCTCAGTGGTAAACAGCGTCAAAACTTCTTAGTATGGAGTTTTGCTGTGAATCAATTATAGTGCAACATTTACGTTCCATAAATTTTTGTATACACTGATGTTTACTATTCAACAAAATATTTTTCCTATTTATGTAGAAAAACACTTGTTATTCGAAGAGTTTCCTTCTATGCTTCGTCCAACTGCTTTGAATCTAGAGGTTAAAGTTTTAACCTTCCATTTGTTGACTTGAGAAGTGCATAAAGTAATTAGTAGATTCTTTCTTTAAGGGACAAATATGTATGCTCCTATCTTGTATGTTGCTCATTAATCTTGTACCTATGTCGCTTCCCGGAGCACCATTTGGTCGTTTTATTCCCATGGGGTTTCGCATCTCACGAACTGATGGATTAGAGCCCAACAACGTGAATATTGGTCTTCACTTCATGCTGGTGCATTTTCGCAGCGAACATGGAGCAGGACCGATTTCTATGATTAGCTCGATGGCCTTCTATTGATTAGATCGAGATAATGTATAAATTATGCGATTAATTATTTTATGTGTGACAGTTTTGCATGCATGCGGAACTTGCTGTATCTCTCATAGGCTCTTGCGCATTAGGATTTTATGCGCAGAGTACATTAGCTTGCAAGACGCTTCGGGTGGAAACAGGGACAACTGCCCGCCCGTTGCCGTGTAGCGTGTCTAGCTCACCTGAGAGTCGACGACTCGACGTCTCGAGCCCGGGCAGTTGCTACCAGGCGGCTGACGTGATCAGTGAGCTCCGCGACTGTGCCGTCTCCATGCAGCTTCATTTATATCCACAACGCACGCTTGTTAATCATGTTTTATAGTATGATGATGGCGCTTTTAGTGTTGGCAGTGAATTTGAGATCATTAACGAGTGCTGCAGGCTGTGAAACTTCTGGTGGTGGAAAGCGGCATCTTAGTATATGCGCCCGCATTTGAGTGCCCAGCGTCCAGCTCAATGGCAACTTCCATCCTCCTGCCTCTCAGCCTTACAAAAATGTTGCCTCAGGCTCAACCTTTTTCAGCTTTAGTTCCAACTTGTTGCTTTTCCTTTGAATAACCTCAGTTTCTTGATTGGAAAACTTTTTAGTAAATCATCACATTGAGTGAAACTGTACCTACGTCTAATTACACACAACTACATGAAACAAGGTTCTTAACACCTTATGCATCTCAATACGAAAATTTCTAATTTTATCGTGCAATATTTAGTGAAAGTGAAAAGACGAGTGCGTAACGATATTTAAATCAGTGTCTGATTTATTTCAGCATGCGCAGTACGTGACATGCGTGTGGTTCACATTTTATGTGAGCCACACGAAGCTTATGTGTGTCTAGACTCTAGAACTTCGTTTGTCCTTAGGATTTTGTTATTTAAGTGACATTAATGTACCGACTCGTCATTGCAGTGTGATTCACGAACGTTTCGGTGATTTGGAGATTGATTTTAATTTATCTTTGCTCGAGGGTTCAGAATGAATGATGGTGATAACATGGATTTAACATTTCCGAACGTTTGTTGGATTTATTTATCAATCTTTAGGTTCATTTATCAATCAGAGAATACTTGGGCAGCGTGGCATAGTATTTTATAGATTTTGTATTGCTGCTCTGTAGTATTCAATGAGCCGTTTCTTACATTACTTATTTGACGATGTTGTTGGTGTTCCTACAATGTTGAAATGCTATCTTATTTGAGTTAATGTTTATCGATAGCCGCCTAGATGTTTAGTTCTGTAGCATGCATCGTGAATTTGAATAATAAGGAGGTGAAATAATACGTAAATCATGTTTATTCCTGTACAAAATTAATCTATTCCAAGAAATTTTCTCTGTTATAGAAGTCTCACACGAAACTTGGAATTGTTTGCTCTCAAGTCTCGCAACTTTCAAACGTTACACGATATGCTCAATTTTGCGTTAAACGCTGCGCATTATTTGATATTCCTTGCATGTATTTAAGACTATGCCTCTTCCTAATTTATTGAATTTCGGCAAAAATTTTTATGGTTGAATAGATTTTATTGTCACCACCAACATTCTTTTATCGATACCTACGGCTAAGAAGTGAAATGTTTTTCTCTTCAAGTGTCTCGTGGCAAATATTTTTTTTCGCATTGTTCCTTTTCAACGGGCGGTTCTCTTTCGACAATCGTGTGCATTAAATGACTGATCTGTATTCATTAAAGTACTGTATATTAGACTCCTTGATACGAAATTGTGGTGCTGAAATGCCTGTGTGTGGAAGCCTGAGCAGTGAGCATAGCCCGGCAGCGCGCTAGGTCAGCGGCGCCTGAGGCTTATGGCCGAGCTGCCGGCTAACCTGAGGCTCTACTCTTGTTCTCTGTACTCCAGTCCTTCTTCGTAGGCCTCTCCACGTGTCTCTCCTCAATTTCGCTCTTCTCCGTGATTTGTTGTCAGCGTTCTTGATGTAGAAAAGTATCTCTTAGAGCTCTCTTCGCCACCACTTACAAACTTGGTTGGTAATATTTGGTTAATAATAATAAATTAAACTGATTGATTTATGATTACGAATATATCTTTTTCGCGCCGTTAACGACTTTCTTTCTTGTATATTTAGATCACGGCCTTACTGTCGCAAGCGCCTCACGTGTATTGAGATCACAGTCTTACTGTCACAAGCCCCTCACGTGTATTGAGATCTCAGTCTTACTGTCACAAGCGCCTCACGTGTATTGAGATCACAGTCTTACTGTCACAAGCCCCTCACAGTCATCTCAGTCTTACTGTCACAAGCGTCTCACGTGTATTGAGATCTGAGTCTTACAACACAAGCTTGAGGTCACAAGCGTGCTGTCTGTTTCTTCATTCCTGCTGTGTTTCTGATGCATCACCTCTGAATTATGCGTGTATTTTTCCCCTTACATGGTTTTTCTGTTTTTCTCAAGAACCGGCTGCATTTTGTTGAACAGACAAATATTTGAACAGCGCGTGAATCGAGTTCGTCTCAGTTCACACGCTCCGTCGATCGAAATTGAATGCATGATCGTTTGTCTGGTTACTCCTACATCTTCAAATAATGTGGTGGTAGTGTTGATTGAAATAAGGTTGTTCATTTTGCCATCTTCTATTAATTGAAACCCGATTACATAGGTAAACAATCTCAAGCTTTCTTACTCGAAAATGCGATATATTTTGGGAGGTGAACCACGAATATTAAGAGTTTCGTTTATTTTTTGTCGACCGCTCTGTAGAAATGTTTTGAATGCAGTGCCACAGCAGGTAGACTTGCCTCTTGGTTGCGCTCTTGATAATTGGCCTATTCTACCAGCGGCGAGGGGGGTTCAAAGGAATCGCAGTGGTGCTGTGTCAAAGCTGCATTGCTGACCACCCGAGCGCTAGACTAGCTTCTACTCGCCCTGTCGAGATTTGTTCCACCGAGTAAAATGTTCATCCATCTCCATTATCACGTTATTGTCACTTCTATTCGGATGCAATGGAAAATCTATTGCTTGTCATAACTTTCTTGATCTTCACTTCGATATTTCTCTTGTCGTGCTTTAAGCTGTCACAGCGCATGTCCCGTGGAGTATGGAAACGCAACAAATTAACTTTAATTTCTCCATGTGAGTCACCGAACATATTTTATTGCAGTAAAATTTACCTGACAACAGTTGCACTTTGAGATGCTGTGGCGGTTCTCTTCTGTCATGTCGCACGCACTAGATATGCCGTGGTGTTATCGAGGAGGCAATCACTATTTCATTTCTATACGCTGTGCATCTACGTGTACATTAACACGCATTGTTATAGTCCTGTTGGTTTGTGATGTAGATTTGGTGTACGCCTTATGTTCTTAGTTTATTTTATGCACACTGAAAATTGCAGCCGTTGGTTTGTTCGTGCCCTGAAATATTACCGATTCTGAAAACTGTGTGCTAAATTTACCGCCATTCATGGCTGGCTTATTGAATTATTGCTTCCATATTTAATCTGCATGTATCGCAGTTATTTTTGCGTTTTTGTTTTTCTGTCATAGTTCAAATTGAACTCCTTGTCAAACGTCAAGTTGATAAGGAACTAGGACACTCCATTGTTCGCAGCCTAATCTGTCTCACGACCATATATAGAGCTCGTATCTCCTTCAGTTCACTGTAAACTGAGCTGCCGGATCGTTTCCTATCTCCCCAAATTGATAGTCGGGCCTTCGCGCCACTTTTCGCCGGTTTTGTCCACACTTGTTAGCATTTCTCTGACTACCACCAAGAGGTAGGATTGTTGTCGAGTGCGTGTATCATACATAAAAATTTATTTCAACGTGAATTGTATGAAGGATTTTCCAAGAACGGTTTCGATGAACGACTTCGGTGAGCTTGCCTGATACGGCGAATGCTTTCATTCCCCCTGCAATTTACTACAAATTATTAGCGTATTCAGGTTGTAATGCGTTGCATTGTTGTGATTATGAAACGGCAATAATATTACGTAAATTATTTACTCTTTCACAGGTATTGTTCTGTATGCAGTAGTTTTTTGTTTATCTGTTCGCCATTAGATGGTGCTGAATTAGTTATCATGCTAACAGTGTTAGATTACTGGTAAATGATCAAAATTTTTTGAAAGTTAGACACCATTTGGTTCGCCGCAAGAAAGGATAATGATGGAACGATCGCACGTGGAGTTTGTGTCCAGTATGATGAGTAGGGCAGCGTGATAGCATGGAGTGGTGTTGTGATGGGGCCTTGGGTCGTATGCGCATGTTGTAGTAGTGGTCGAGGCCGCAAACATCAGTACAGGTATCAGGTGGTCTACAGAAGAGAAGAATCGCTTTATTCTGGACCCGATTACCTCGAGTCTTTGCCTGGTGGACGTACCCAGCAACCCATACCTACTGTCTTGGAACGCCCTAGTCTTGCTGAAGGTAGGCAGCGAGAGTTGCTTCCTCTGCCTCCCGCCTCTAAACCTCTTGGTAATCAGAGCAGATCAAACCACGATATTTTAGCGAATATACAACCGGGGCGTAATCCCAATCATTTACATAATCCAAGTCAACATTTGCCTCAATTTTCACATCCTCCTTTCGTATCACGTTTTCAAAAAGAGTCGAGGTTTGCGCCCAGAGAAACGTCTAGCAACTGGCGCAGCGTGGGACACCTCCAGGAAGCTCCATCGGTGCGGTTCGTTCCTCCACCTTTATCGCAATCCAAGTCAGTGCCTCTCCTGGCCCTCCAAGACGCCAGCATTGGCTCTCGGGATCAGAGCCGCGATACTTCCAGAGATCAAAGCCTCGTCTCGAGCAACGCCACTAGCACTCGAGGTCTTCTGCCATCTACAAATCGCTTCCTCTTGCCATCTGGACCACGAACCAAACCTCCACCTCTGCAGCTTCTGCCCTCTCATCAGTACCAACAATTCTCATCCAAGGGGACCGGCGAGCCCACACGGGTGGTGCCCGCGCCTAGCTTGAGCGATCCTCTGCTGTACAATTTAGGACCTCGTTACTTAGGCCCGAGGTCTCCCCACACGCCCTTGTCGCCAGGACCACCAGCTTACCCGAATCCTTTTCTTAGGTTTCCAGGACAACAAATTCTGCAATTCCCTGCTTCTTCTGGACCTGCAGGTTAGTTATCATTAAGGCCCGGTTAACACCATACTGCCGTGAACGTGTCAAGCATGATCCAGTCGCGGTCCTGCTCAATATTCTGTAATGCATTTCTACAGAAACATTCTCACCAGCCGTGCGAGACACCTGCCATGCTGTAGGTGTGTAGGCTTCTATGAAAATGCATTGGAGAATATTGGACTTGCCCGTGCCTGCAAATTGCCTGGCATGGGCCCGGCAATATGTAGGATGCCGAATATTTACCCGTGACATCCTTATTTCACTTATTATTAATTTGTTGAGATTCCTGGGGCCTTGACATCGCTTCCAGAACAACGATCTAGAATTATAGTATGAATTTATAGCGTATGATTAGTTTTAAACGTTACTTGTGATTCGTGTAATTGTCAGCTGATTCCCGTAATAACCACTTAATTTTATTATTCTGAAATTGAATGACATATATTCGTATTTATTCATAATTTCTGCAAAATGTCTCTATTTACAATGAAACTAGGGTGCGAATGCCCCAACTCTCGTCAGACATTACCGGTTGGTGCTTGGCAACATGACAAGCAGCCTATAATGCATGGCGTCATGCATAGCCTCACGCTCGGAGCCAGCGTCTAATTCTGCCGACAATTTTTGTCGGGGAAATTCATGTTTTTCTTCATTATTGCTGGGCCTTGTTTTGATTGATGGCTAGACAACTCACACCAAACGAGGCATTTAATAATTAACTTATTTATTCATTTTAGCAATTCATAATTTTAGTATTTTATCGCCGTAAGATTTCATCATTGCATAAAGTGCATTTTGTAAACATAAGTGCGTGTAGGGATAATTTAGTAATTAACATACTGATCAATTTTGGCAACCCATGTTGAAGCATGTGAGGTTTTATAAGGAAGGATAACCGGCATCTTAGTGATTAAATACTAAAATGATAAATTGCTATAATGACGAAATGTGTCCCTTGATGAGTGTCAGGGAACCGTTTAGATTCCATTGTTGTTGTGATGGTACAGCGTAAACTTTTGAATTGCAATTATTTCTCGGTTGAATGAATTTTTTTTAGCTGAATTATGTTTTATTATTTTACGTCGCAGCCCGGATATTCGTGTCAACTAGTGTGGAAAAACGAATGCGGGAGAAATCATAAGATTTAGATTTAATTATTCAAAAATAAAATCCTAAGGCTTTCATTTAATTATTTATATATTAAAATCATAAGACATGCATTAATTTTTTTATATTAAAATCATAAGATTTGCATTAATTTATGATACGATATAATCGCATTTGTCTGTTCAGTTCATTAAACGCTCATAAATGATCATGAAATTACTCGTGCGTCCGTTTGAATGCTCCGGCAAGTGCGTACATTTTATGCGAGTTCGTGTCTCACCGCAGCACGCGACGCATTGTGCCCTTGATCGATTTTTAAACTCGACAATCTGTTGCGCCTTGCACACTCGGCCAGCCCCGTGGGATTGCCTCTCAATTGAACTAATCGGATCGTTCATGTGACGACCGCGTCGCTGCCAATCAACCTGCACGCCAGATGTTCACTAAAACTTAGGATGAGCTTTCTTTCGATCTGTGGGAAAAGGAAGGCGGACGATGCTTGCCCTGCATGATCAACTGCAGTGCTTCACTGATGCCGATATGTTCTAAAGTTTTTCAACACTCATGAATATCTTTACAGAATTTAATATCCGCATTGTACAGTCCACATCCGATATGACGAGGTGAGCTAAAATAATAAAATATCGATTAATATTCTTAGGAATACTTATGTTGAGTTCCTTGCCAAATCCACTTTTGTTTATCGCATTGGAAATGTATATAAAAATCAATGTCCTCATCTCATTGAAGTTCTGTAAGGATTTCTCTAAAAATAAGCATCGAACTCGTGTTTTAACTTAACGTAGTAATAGGACACTTGCATTAAAACGAATGCTTCAAATTATTGCTCCATCAGCTGTAGAGAAATTCTGAAGCATAATTTAAAATGGTAATAAATAATTATGCGTGAGTGGATAACGCTTTGCATTTAGTGGATTTTGCTTTACATTTAGAGTTGATATGTGCGTGGCGCAAGATCTGACATTTGTTGACTGTAGCCTTAAACAGGAAATAAAAACAATATTTGCTCGTATAGTATTCCCTCGTATATTGGATACCCTGCGATTCAATAGTTATTATCATAACTTCTTGCTTCAGCGGAACGGATCCACGCGAGAAGCTGTTCCCACGCTTTACGTAACCAGCTGCATCGACTAGTCAGCTGGCGTAGTGGGGTATCGTGCCAACAGTTCTCAGATGGCTTAAAGTGTCGCACGCTCTGCGTCGTAACCATTGCATATGGCCGAAATCCTCTTCCCAATATTGGAATTATAAATAATTTAGCTCATATTGCCGTTAGTATTGCCTTTGAGCACCGAATCCATAAATGTATTGATTTGAGTATCCGCAGGATTATTGTTTTATTTTGGAAAAAGTCCCGCTTAATTTGCTTAGCTGCTGGAAATCAATTAGTTTTTGGTATGCCGTTGAATATTAGTTGCACTCAGAACTGTTTTATTTGCGTGAATATTGCAGCGCAATTTATACTATGAATTTATATTTGTATTCTGCTTAGTTCTTTGTTTACTCAGTTTGTCGTTTGTTGTATAGCCCACGCTAGTGCAGCTATTATCAACGTCCGTCTCGGTGTGATTGTGACATGATGCTCCGCCCAGTAGCATTGTAATTACCTATATAATCTCCCACTCTCGCGCTATCAAATAAATTGCCTTGCTAATTATTTCCCCAGTTCGCGTTCAAGGAAAGTCTCTCCACAGTATCGTATGCACGAGCGCCATTCTGCAAATGATCTGCTTTTTCATTATCGGCGTCCATTGAAAGTGTCCGTGTCCCTCCCAGGAGGATTTACTAGAACGTAAATCCACTCAGTCTGGATATTATGTGCACGTGACAGACTGTGGGTCTGTCGTGTTGGTGCCCCTCTCTCCTGCACTCAGCAGGGATACGAGAGGGTCCAATAATCTCGACGCCTGCGATGCAAGTCTCAAGCTCGGCGCGGTCTCCAGTCGCTCTGTGACATCCCCGCTGATCGGTCTCCTCTGCAAAGCTCTCGTGTGCATTCCATCGGGTGTCCTATTTTAAAACTAGTGCACTTACTTGTCTTGTTCAAATTTGTCGACGATTTCTAAATAATCCCGTAACTTAGATTTGGAAATAGAAGTTCATTTGCGCACAAAGATTTTTTTCCAGTGCCTCTACCATTTGCATTGCTAAGTAATTCCTCTTGCTTCACACTTGTATCATATTTTTTCGTGGTTAAATTCATTTCTTTATTTTATTCCCTTTCCTGGTCAGTCTATGATGATCAATATTGAGAATTCTCTGGGCTCATATAAATGAGTTGTACAAGACGAATACTCAATCAGTAAGAGCGTCTCACGCTCTTCGAACTTGCTTGTCCCAGTCTTTGACGTCTCTATTTCAAAGTAGAGACGTTTTTAAAGGCTTGTGATTGCTTGTGATTTTTGCTTCATCCTGCCCTCGTTACTCGTGATGGGCGTTGTGAAGGAAAGGACTTCGTTTTTCCGCCGCTGTCCAGGCAGCATCGGGCAGATAGGCAAGGGTGCCTCCGCGAGATTTTACAGTAAGTTTAGAATCGATTTTCGGAATCAAGCAACCGCGAGAAAAATTTTGTATTTAAACAATTTCGATGACACCAGTGTTAATTTCTTTGGTTGGCATGATTAGTATGTTATTATGGCACTACATGCCCTTCTAGTATGTTTATATTATTCAATGAAGGACTAAAAACTTAGTTCATTTTAAGTTCATCCCTGCTTGAGTTGAGGGACATAAGCTGTTGACTTTGAGTTGACTTAAGAAACATGAATCATATATTATCTGTTTTATGTCCCTTTTGTTATTACTGAACATAAGTTCAATGACCAAGCGATGTAACGCAAAAACATTCGTGTTTACGATCGGATAATATAAGCGCACGTCTCGAAAATTTGCCACCTTAATCTACCATTGAACAGCGTTTTCTTAGCTTATCAATACAGTTGCAAGTTAGTTGAAAACTGTTGCAAATAACCCTAAGTATCTGTTGTATGCAATTCGTGCAATTCAAGCAACTTTGAAGCGTAAGATTAGTCAAACAAAGCTTTTATTCAAGGGCTGAATTTCTCATCACCCGTGAGCAAAAGCTTGTGAGTCTTACTTTTACTGAGAACGTTTAGGTTGAAGTGGATGTAGTTTAGTTAAATGCGTAGTTTTATGACCTGGCATAAATATTCACGAGCGCTGCCATCATTTGCATTCGTCTTGCATGAACCACTATTTATACATAGCGTTAGTAGTAAAGAAGTACGCGAGGTCGCCACAATGCTGCTGCCGCATGAAGAGCGCACCGCAGACGCTGTGTAGCTGCTGGAGAGGTTGTGTTGTACGGAGTCAGGGTGTGCCCGAGTCGTCCTCCCTATTTAGAAACACTGGATATTGGGGCCCTCCCACTCGGCCCACCGCAGTACTTCTGCTCTTTTGGGATCACGTGTCAACTCCGTTTTTATTATTACTCATTGGGGGATTATTCGTCGATATAGAATATAATTTTTTCCATCCCGTCCTTGACGTACGAAGATCTGATGTACAAATTAGTGTGCAATTATTTCGAGACAGCATCCGACTAATTTTGGAATTAAATCAGGTGAAATAATTCTACTTGGTTTTTACTCATTAACCAAATTAATAAATGTCAACCGTATTAGTTGTAATAATAAAGTTAATTGTTATTAGAGAATTATATAGAAGCATTTGAACTCATTTAACTGGAAATTAGAATTTTGCTACAATTGTGATTGGCGCTAACAATTTGCATGTTAACATGTCATCCTAATTCCCATATTTTGATCGCTTTCAACGTTCGTTGTTCCTCTTTCGATCTCTAATATTTTTTCATAATTCAATGTGATGACGAGTTCTTTGTTGCCTAGAGGCTACGGCCAAAAGGCACTCATTTACGTATGAATAAATAATTTTTTAGATTATTTTAGTTATGTGCACAAAAACTGATTTTGATTTACATCTACGACGAATTTTCTAAGATCCACTAGAAATAATTACGCATTTTTGCGTAAATGCTGAAAAAATTATAGCTGTCGGCTGTTGTTCTTCAACATTTCAGGCAGCCTGAGGCTTTTCATGGTAGGAACCATATTCAGTTAATTCACCACAAGTGAATTATCATTACTTCGGAGTAGGAGTAATTCGCATTTCTCCTACTCAAAATATACTCTAGTGGAAGTGAGTTTTGAAATGATTCGAGCTGCTGCATTGTCGCTTGTAGTGCTGTTGCCGCTGCTGTATTCGTAGTAGATGATACTGCCAGGCCGTGTACGTCGAGCCGTGAGGTATGCAGCGTCAAAAAACCTGTTTGTCGGAACCTGCTGTGTTGGTCCGTTTGTGTGTTACCACACCTCTGTGCGCCTGCCACTTGGTGGTTCGCGTACATGCCTGTGGCTTGTTCCTGTATACTGGCTGGAGCTCGATCATAGGTCATGAAGGCCCTACTGTTGAGGTGCGACGGCCGATTCTATTGTAGGCGGCGAACTGTGGTTCGATCAACTTATAACTGGTCCCATCATCTTACAGGCTACTGGTTCAATCACCTTGAATAACTGTCTCCATAGTAAGATAACTGCTGGCCCTGGATATTTTAACCTGTCTGTTCTGGGTATAGGCTGGCTGTCACCTGTCTGCTATCTGTGTATAGGCTGGCTGTCACCTGTCTGCTCTGGGTATAGGCTGGCTGTCACCTGTCTGCTCTGGGTATAGGCTGGCTGTCGCCTGTCTGCTCTGGGTATAGGCTGGCTGTCACCTGTCTGATCTAGTGATCTGTGATTTTGCCGTTCGGTCTCGGCGTTATGAAGCTGAGACAAATGTTGATGTTTCGTAACAAATTGTTGCTCGAATTTCAAATCAGGAAGTGCATGAATGGGAGCAAAGTTTTTGTTTCTTTTCCAGGTGAGTCTTGTCCGTATATTGGTGAGACTCGTCAGTGTGGCGGCGATCTTTTGGTATATTACATTTCTTCAGGCTCGAAAAATTTATTTTAACCAATAAAATTGGCGATGCTTCTACCGTATTTACGATTTTTAAAGGAGTCCTCGATTTGTATCCACGTTTCCAACCAAGATGTCGTTCAAGTTTTAACACTCACACTTGACCGCCCCCCCCTTCTTCTTATTTGACAATAGCTGTGATAACAATAAGGATAGCATTATTATAACGGCGTAGAAGTGCTGCAACCTGTCACTTGCTTAACAGCTTTTAAGTGGTGCAATGTTGGCACTCTCGCTATAGGGGTTGGCGCTCCTTTAAAATATCGCACAACGTGGCCTGGAAATGCAATATTATATATTATTGCATAATATTGTTGCCGGGAGTCGTATACGATTATTTTTCCACCAACCCTCTGCTTCTATCTGATATTGTTAAACAATTATTGCAATTTTTATAATTCTTTCTTGATTATTGGCCTACTTATCATATTCTTTCTGTTCCTTTCA
Organism: Hyalella azteca; assembly: GCF_000764305.2. Lineage (NCBI taxonomy): Eukaryota > Metazoa > Arthropoda > Malacostraca > Amphipoda > Hyalellidae > Hyalella > Hyalella azteca. The sequence continues at coordinate 643,925 of NW_025945296.1, read as the reverse complement.
GCCATTAATTTGACCTATCACTTTGTTTCACTGAGAATGGCAATATTGATTGTAATGCTAAATCACTATTGTTTACTTTAGAGGAGAATCCTTACGCAAATGCGACAGTCTGGCAAGTTGTTGGTTAGGTTAATTTGGTTTGCATGTTTTAAGTGTTCCATAATTTTACCGCCTTAATTCAACTGTCATATGCTTAAAAGTTAGTCTTAAATGCTTTGCTTTTGTTAGTTAGCTTAAAACCTAGCACCTTTTGCAATTTACTCGAATGGTTATTATTCTTATGCTAGCTTTTATTTGCAAAGATATCACTAATTTCTTTCCATATACTATGTTTTTCTTGTTTTGCTTTTCACATGGTTGCTTGCTGCACCCAACCAGCTAGGTATATCAGTTGAGAATCTATTCAAGTGTTTATTGCATCAGTTTTAATACCAAATTTCCCTCCAGGAATAGTCTTATTATCTAGCTGTACAGGTCATTAATTTTTTATTATTTATTTCTCAGTTCACCAATGATGAAATAAGTGGTAACACTGTCCATACTCTCTGTCCCTGATCTTAACTCATAACTCCTGAACTCGATTAAACTTACCCACTCATTGCACTGAACCACATACATCTATCACTTAGCTATTATTTCTCTTGTAATCCATTTAATTGAATTTTCATTCAATTTATAATGTATGACACCAGTCTCATTCATCTTAACTATATATATAGAAGGTAGTTTTCATACCGTACCTAACTTAATTAAAATAGGTAACACGGTTACCTCACCCGCCACATGAGCTCATATCCGGCACAAATATTGAAAACGATGTTTAGGATACTCATTTTTTTTTCAATTCCGCCGTATTGGCGGTATTCAGCAGTACATTACACATGCCTCATAAGATTCTGTTTAAACTGAAAAATTGAAATTATATGAAACACTTTTGATCACAGAGAAAACCTAGTTCGATCATATATGGGCTTTTTATGTGGGAACGATTACTTTTGATGATGCATTGCAACAAGGGTAGTGTTGAGGCGTATCGTTAAGCTAACACAGCAGTGTTAATGCAAGCATCCAGACGAGTGTCCGCCTCCCGCACGGCGCTTCGTCTTACAAACGATGAAATTACACGCCCTGGCATAGCGACCTCGCTGTGCACATCGACAGTGTGAGCTGCACTTGCTCAACGTTAACCATTCGACTTTGAATCTCTGCTTTTCTTCATTTTCGCATAATTACTACTTTACAATCCCATATTTTCTTGATAATTTTGTTATTATAGCAATGACAACATGTATTGAAGCCCGGCTTGTTCCATCCAGTAAAACGACGATTCGTGCTTACTATCACAATCTTTTGTGAGAATTCGTGGAAATATTAATCCTGTAAGGCCGATCCTTTGGGGCAGTAAATGTGGTCCAGAGATTAAGCTTCGACCGATTTGCAGCGTTTCGAGGATTTGTTCTGGTATATCCTCCACTGCCTGAGTTGATGGCTTTCATGCTGTCACTTTGAAAAGCGCTGGACTAATGGTCCTTGTCTAATAGTAAATTAATTTTTTAGGTGCATTTATCCTGTAAGAATTAACTTAGATTATGAAGCCGATTACTTGAAACTGACCAATTTAGGTCGATTGAAGTTTACTGGTATAGGTAAAGGTATACTTTTTACTGATCAATTTAGGTCGGTTGCTTCTCATTTCGGTTATTCTTTTCTTTATTTTGTTCGTTATTCATTACGTGAGCTTGCCTCTCTTGCTGTTCGGCTGACGCTAGCGCGGGCCTATTGAAACTTGCGTCAATCGTCAAAATAACATGAATTCTTCTTTAGGAATACTCTTATCTTTATTTAAAGCCAAGTGTTACGTATTGCTACTTAACTCGTAAGTTACAGCATTTATGCATTACAATTCCGTTATCAATTCCATCAATTACTGTCGAATGTTATAATTTTCTTCTTAACTTATTTTTTCGAATGATTTTAAATTTTTTTTTTTTCTCCCGTGCACGGTTTCCCAATTTTTGTGATTTGACCTTCGTCCCCCCCACCTCATCTCCCCCGTCCTCCCTTGTGGTTCGCGTCTCTGCGTGCGTCGCAGCGCCGCCGCGTGTCACGCCTCACTCGCGCAGTGACCGCCGTGGAGCGCGCACGAGTTTGTTGTTTGTTCCGAACTTTACTACTCAGACGTACTTTGAAATTACCTCGGGTAATAAAAGGCGCATCATATTTGCACAAGTGAACAGTCGTGAAAATAACGTATGATTGCAACTATTATTTGCTTTGTGTTATTTTGTATGTTTCGTTATATCGTGTACATTCATGAGAAAGAAGAAGGAAAACTTGCTACTTTTATGTAAAAATAAACTAAGTATTCATGGTGAATAAGGCCAGGACATTCCTCATTTCAACTCTTTCAACTGTAGGTTGAGATGATCGTTGATCATTTAAATTAGTTTTGTACGGCTTAAGTTTTGTGTGCTGATCCGAGATTCTCGAGACTTTCTCTGTTCGCTGTCACGCTTCTAGCTCCTTTTGCTGCTCACATCTGTAACGTTTTGGTCGTTTTCGACTGAATAGAAGCTCTTGCTTCTTCTGTGCCAGTGATAGTGATTAATTTGTGAAAATTGAAAGCATTTAAATTCAATTGAATCCTTTGTGAGTATAGAATGTGACAAAAACTTCCTTAGTAGGGAAGATGTTAAAGCCACACAATACATTGAAATAATCAAAATTGTCGAGCAAATAATGCTACTATCGATGTGTGAACAATTACTTATCTTATTAGTACATTGAGTAACCACACTTGCGCATTGCTTAGCGTGAGATTCAGTCTTCTCGCATGAGCAAGATGAGACCACAGCGTATCCTGCGGCTGCGTAATGAGCGTAAATCCTTCACTGAACAACAACACATTTGGCTGGAGTGCTTGCTTATGTTTCGTAACAAGTGTCTGATATCTCAGCGTTGTATATTCTTGCTATGACGAGTTCTGGAGATTGATTTCTTATTCAATGGATCGATGCAAGTTCTGATAAAGTTGGCCGAGTTAGCCATTCTTCAAACTGTATGTTGCCCGATTAAATTCGATCATCATAGCATGACGTCGTTAACCGTTCAGTTTGGTTTGTCATCAAAGAATTTTCTTAGTTTTTTTGATTAGTTTTTGCGCACTATGAGAAGTTTGATTTGTAACAACGAGAGTTCTAATTTAAATTCAACCATTAGTGTGCTCAAATGCATATATCGTGAGCAGAAAAACCATGGTAATGATGGTATTCACTTCTTTTCTCTAATCTTTTGAATCATTAGTCATTTATTTTTATTTAATGACAAGATTGGGCGGACGACGATAGGAGATGCGATAAAGTGACTCGCCAAGGCTAAATTCCATGCTCACTCACCTTGCTGGCTTTCTCTCTTCTCGTACCTGGGCGTCCTGCTGATGCTTTGCCCCGAGCAGTTGTATTGAATGCCGAGCCCGTCTCCTGTCCTGAGGCTATGGTCCGATGAAATGGCAGCCGTGAGTGCGGTGCTCCTGTTTTGATTTCATTTTTATCATTGACAGGAACTTTGATACCAAGAAATAAATTGTTGATAAAATAATTTGTGTACTGTTCATGCGTTGCTTGTTTGTCGTGTGCCGAGCTCACAAAATTTATTAGAAAATCGCGTTAACGGTGAGAAGTGATCCGACTTTCTGATGAGGAAGTGAGTTTGCTGCTAGTAGATTTTCCAGTACATTAATTTCAATTCGAGCTTTTGAAGTTAATACAGGTTATGGAGGGTAAAATCGTTCCAAGTTGTCGAAATATTCAATTGTCTTCAGTTTTTAGAAATTAATTTTTCTATTTTTTTTACCAAGACACTATAAACCTACGTGCTGATTCATGGACACAAATACCTAATATTTTTTCATTAATGGGTGTTGATTGCGCATTCATTTTGCTACGGTCTCAATTATTATAACTTAATTTCCGCTATAGGGACTGACAGTATTTACCTATCTATTAATTCAATTGTTTCATTAAAGGTCCCAAACGTTGAGAGTGTCTTCTCAATGTGCAAGGAAAGTCGCTGAGATGTAATTTGTGTCTAGGCGGAGACGTTTGCTGAGACTCGTATGGCTGAGCTCGATCAGCCCTTCCTCCAAAATTGACATGTGATGGTTATTAGCTGTTATTATGGTGATGGTGGGCGATAGAGGTCTTGGCTTCATCCTCAAACGAGCCTGGAGAGATGGTCAGAAATGCGGAGGCGGTCGAAGAATTTGTCGTCGACTCTGGAACTCAGCCGTCCTAGGGCTCCATGATTCTGGAGGAACTCGTGTCCGTGCGCCGCAAAAGAGGCGCTCCGGTAACAAAAATAACAAGAAACGACGCCCTCAGAAATCGAGCTCATTCAATAGACGAAATCGTTCCGCCATTATCCGTACTGAGTCTTCTTTCCTTAACCGTCCTGATCAAGTCAGGTCAATTGCGCCTCACCCGGTAGACGAGTACATTTTTAGCACTCTGTTGAAGCGGACCAAGCATAAGGGATATAGTCCAAAGCTCCTAACAAAGAACAACTACGTGGAACACTCTTTGCTGATTCCGGCTCACAATGAACGGTGCATCGACACTTGCGTTGCAGCTGCAGCTGCAAGGATGTCGGCTCTGCCGGAAGTTCCGAATCCCACGTATGATCTTAATCGATCGCCGGTACAATCATTCCCGCCTGACTTTGCATTCGTTCCTGCCTTGCCACCCAAACCCTATCCCAGAACCAAACATTTAATTGGCAAAAATTTGAAGACAAATTCTGGATGTAAGGCAACGACAAAAAGCCCAAACACAGATTATTTGTACGGTAGACCTAGGAAGTCGGTTAAGTCGCTCCCTTCAACGCCGTCAAGCAGCGGAGTTTCTTCTGGAGAGGAAGGCGGTACTTCGAGCCAAAACACAACACGCGACGTTTCAAGCTACATGGACCCGCAGGACGCGGCAGAAATATGGCAAATGGTTGGCCGCATCTCGTCCAAGTCACGAGAGACAGATGAATCTCAGACCAACAGCAACGGTTGTGACAAAACGGAATACGTGAGTGAGGAATTCGGCCGCAGTGTGTCGTCTTCAGTGTCATGGCAATGGTCATCTATACCCATCCAGACTAGCACGACCGCCGAGAGGGATCTTGAGATAACGCGTGCCGATGACAGACCACCTGTCCCGCCCAAAAGAGGTATATATTATGTCACTTTTCTAATCGCTGCACTCTCAAACGAATGTCATCAATATTTCCATGCTTAGTAATTTTTTCACTATATTACTTTACAAATCGTGCTTAGTATTACGTGTATAGATATTATGATGGTGCATTCTGTGCCGCTTTCTGAACACAGTACCGGCATGTTTTATGTGTACAAGTAGGCTTTGCCGAGTCCACTTAGCAATGTGGGTCATCCCACATAAATGACCATTTCCGGAAAGGTTTCTAATGAATCGACGTCAGCCGCATTGACTTGTTTCTTGTCTACGTCCGAGTCTGGCGTTCCGCAATAACTGGCTGAGCTTTCTCTCCTGCACAGAATTCAATGGCGGCTGAGTCTTGACAGTTTTTCACGTACTCACATGTACGAACTTTTTTGTGTGTCGCGGCTCTCACTGTATATACCGATAGTCGTGCAACTTCACGCTCGCGCGAGTTTTATGGACATTTTTGCCTGCTGATTTTTAAACAAATTGTTACCTTATTTCTTGAATTAAAAACAACTATTGACTCTACCACCAACGAAACGAATCCTATTGAATATTTTTGGCGTTTTGAAATGGATTCCGTCTGCACTACTCGGAGATGTGATGAAAGCGAACTGATTCTGTGAACGTGACCTGCATAATGTGTGATAGATTTAATATAAGAATTTCTAAAGCGGTTCACAATTCTCACTTGATCTCCGTTCCTGACCCAAAGCCATGCGCGATCTTTATGTGAAAACTAAGGCAGCGGACTATGAAAAGCCTAGCCTGAGGTTAGGGTTATATGCTTTCCTGCAATTGCTAAATAGACATTTATTTTTCTGGAAAATACCGTAGTGGTTGGTTTGAATTTGCTTTCGACCTAATAATTTATTTATTTTATTTTATATAATACATGCCTTGAATGGACCACTCTAATGTTTGCACTCAAAAATTTCGTTTGGGCCGTGTTGTTATGAAGCGGCTCGTAAATGATATCTATGATGTCTACTTGCAGTGTTGTGGTGCATGCGTTTAGTTTTATGCGGTCGCACTTATTGTAAGTGCTCACCTTCTGTCCTACATTCTAGGACCTTTGCCTGACTCTGTTGGCGGCCGTGCGTGTGAAATATTCCATCGTTCACTGAACCATGCCGCTGGGAAGTGGAACGCAACTGTAGAATTACTAATATTTGTCGACCACGCTTGGCCCCGCCAACTGCATGATCTGCTATTAACTATTTCTTCGAAAAGTCGTTATTATTCGTGTGTGTGAGCTACATAGTTTGGTATAGCCCACCATGCTTCATGATTTTGCTAGGGCAAATGTAATACGAACTACAAGTTTATTTTTTATATCTCGAGAACGATATATACTTGGGCGATCAAATTATTAATTAGCGACGTAAAATAAGCTTGGAAAGAACATTATTTCTTCACAAAGCCATTTCCAACACTGTCTTAGAACCGTTTTCGTTCTATGTTTGTGATAGTGATGGAAATGTGTCATCTAGAATAATCTTGTTCAAAGTTTATTAAGTGCCATGTTAGTGAAAATTAGTAGTGGTGATGTGTTATCTCAAATATAAAATTTGATTAAATTTGTGTCACTTTTAGTGATAGGGAGTAATGGTAATGTGTTATCTTTAATAATCAGGTTCAAATTTGTTTCAGGACGAGTGATTGATTTGTTTCAGGTGAAATTTATTCATTTGATTCACACTATCCCAAACATGAAGCGTCTGTGTCAAAAATCTATAGATATTTTGAAGATTATGGCCAATGATTTGATTTATCTCACTTATTAAATAGTTTACGAGTTTCCTGGTTGCTCGTATGATACTTATTTCCGGGCAGTGTAGATAACCTGAAGTTCGCATCATGGCCGCAGCTTTAAGTAACATATAAGATCCCCATTTAGTTAACATAGTCGTCTTTGTTTACATTTCATGCGAGATTTTCCAAGTTTTCATGCCTGTCCTCCGAACTTCTACTTATTTTATATTATTGAAGCGTGTATCAATCTTCTATCTCTCAATTTCATTTATATTTCTGACACATTGTTTCTAATTTAGCAAGATCTATATTCGCATACTTAACTCTTTTGGTCCGTGAAACAAATTTCGAGCAATATTATATGCCCTGCTCTCGGTCCCCTCAGACCCTGACATTTAAAGTTCGTATTACGCTTCTGTTGACCGCGTCCAGCAACTGACCGTTTGCGTCATGTCGCTGCACGAAGCTTGCTGGCAAACCGACAAGGGCGTGAGAAAAGTGACATATTTTTGATTGTTATCATTGCTATGGTTTTTGAATGCAAAATACTTAGAAATTGATTGAAGGCTTCTTGATGATTTGCATCAAACCTGTATATGTGTTTTGTCTTCCTCATTATCAAACTTTTTGTAATTTCATTTCATTGGTCAAAGCAATGGTTTCACCACAGTTTACGGTTTTAAAATATTACTCAAAAGCATCGTAGATTTCAGTAATTCCTTTCGTGAAGAGCCATCATTTATATTAAGACAAGAGGACGCACATTATTTGCAGCAAAAATGTATCTCAGCAAATTTAAGGTTGCTGTCTATAGAGCATTTCTTGTCATGAGATACTCTAAACCTTTATCGGCTAACCTTCCCTGTTTCTTTCACCTTTAAAGGAGTAAACATGCTCCAAATTATTACTTCTGTATTCACTTGGTTGCTTTTAATGCTCCGAACGTTTGTTTCAGTCAAGCTTACACGCTTCAAGGTCTTCCTCGGTCCTTTGTTATACCGATCGCTGCCAGGGAGAACTCAACACTTTACTTGTGCAAGCTGTACGCAAGCTTCTGATCTTGGTCTTGGTGTGTGCTGCGTTCACTCTCAAGATGGCCAACATCAACAATTTCTCATTCGTGGTGCTAAACCCAAGCCGCATTTCAGAAAATTTTCCACTTTATTAACTTGATTGATAAGAATTTTACGCCTGTTTATTAGCGATGAAATGCAAAACAGGAGCAAAATTGTTTTATATATGATAATAGTCGCATGGTCTACGTGTCATAGACTGAGATCCAACCTATAGGCATGGCGCTAAATATCTCAATTTCATTCCAGATATTTCATATTTGCCGTGTTTACTTATCATCAAGGGCTCTTGGTTGTCGTGAAATATTTCGTTTGATGTTTTTGATCAGTTAGTAATTGCTTCTCGTGTGAAACATTAGACCTGATCGTGGTCTTATAGCCTGGTGCAGACACTGGCAGGTACCAGTCAAGTACGAATTCCCTCTAGTTTGCGAACATGAAGCTCGCCATATGCTTATTTCCCATTAATATAGTTTTTGTATTTTAAATTTCCAAAGAATTTTCTCGAGCGGCTCTCAACTCAGGAAAGCGAGCAGTTTGTTCCTAGCGTCTCTTGGTAATTTTTTCCTGTGGTTCGGTAAGAATTGTGTCGACTCCAAAATACGCCGGTTCTGCTCGATCTATAAACTCGTATCAGTCAATATGTTTTTTGGAACTCGATTGTCACGTCCTCTGGCCTCTTATAGAGCGCTGCAGTTAACAATTGGAAGATTAGAGTTCTTTTAGATTAATTAAATTTCATTTCTAGCCTGGTTGTGGAAAAGTATTTGCTGATTATCTATTTTAAATCCATTTTCATGATTATGATGCATTCATTTTTCGTTGCACTGTTTCGTTGCGGGATTAAACTTCTCCGTTCCTTTATGATAGATTTTACTCATGTTACATATTTTGCAGTGTTTTTCTGTATATCATACTTTATTAGTTCGGAATTAAATTACGTTTTTGAACAAGATTTTATGAACAGCACCTAACATAACGGGGCAACTAACGTCGACCGCAATTAACAGACGCAACATACCTTAACGTTCAGAAACTGTGCCTACACGACCTGCGCCTCCGTGGCGCTGTGTTCAGTTGTCGCTCTCTTCTTTATTGGAGCTTCGCATGCCTTGATATGAAGCACATGGCCTTCTCGTGCGTAGTGAAGAATCTAAAACCTCGTGTCAACGCTCACTGTAAGCGCTGAAAACCTCATCTCGATGCCGTGCCACGAGAGTTTGGCTCGTGTAACTCGCAATCAGATTGAATTTAATTCCCCAGAGATGGAGCATTAATTATTGTTATTGTTTTCGGTGACCTAAATGACAATATAAGGTGGGAAATTTTCTTCAGCGAATTTCGTTGTTTTGATGGCCAATTATTAACTGTTTTTCTTTTTTTATTGGGGAGTTCACAGCGGGATTCTAACTTCAATGAGCTCTATTTGCAGGTTTTCAATGTATATATCATGGATGCTTGCACGAATTCCGTGTGCAAGTTTTCGTTTAGATAGCCGTATCATTTATGCGTTTGTTAATTTAATCTTTTCATATGAATTTAACTCGATTCAAAAATTGGTGATAAAGCAATCTGTAGTGAGCTCGGGGTAGAATGGACTGCACGCCAACAAGCAATATCCAGTGAGGGGTAGAATGATGAAGAAAACAATTCAAAACAATAAAAAATACATATCTCGTCACATAGGGTTTAATCTCTTTCGTGTATATATGGAATTTCACTGCTGATTACAATTGTTCTCTCTAAAATTTTTTCAACTGGTCTCCGAAACATTTTCACGAGGATCAAGGTGAATTTACTTGGCGTTTTCTTTGCCTTTGAATTATTAGTGAACTTGCTATTTAAGGAGACGAATGATACAAGTATTAATATTTTAAAAATGTATTTTACATATTGGAAACAATTTCCTTTTCCTTGAAATGCGTTACTATCTTTCTTTACAATTAAACTTGTAAAGTTCAGGCACAGACTTTTGCATCGACATTATCGGAAGCTCTTCTCAGTCTTGCTTTCGGAATGGGTTCACTTGATTCTATTTTTTGTATATTCATCCAACTTTTCAACTTGTCGATTTTTTCTGGTCTTCATTAAATCATGTCACGTGCTAGCGCTCGCTGCTTCTTGCGGCGCCTGCGCTGTCGCACCCGCAACCTCACGGACCGTCCAGGAAAAACGTCCCGCGTGAGAACTTTACTGTCATCCGGTTTCTTCTGCCGGACTTTTTGCGATATAATTCGCGGTGCATGTGTGTATGTCCTGCGCGTATATCCATGGCGAGCTGCTTGCTGCAATTATGTGCTCGACCTACTGAATGAGTTAGCGCCCCTTTCGAGAGTTATTGACTTAATTTATATTAGCTTTATTTGGGACCATTACTTAGTTTACAATCTTTATTGGATGAATTTGATAAGGCTTTCTGATGATTTTTTGGACAAAAATTTTTAAAATAACCTGCAGGAATTTTTACTCTTTGCTGTTTGGAAAATTGGATCATTTGAAACACTTCCTGAAGCATAACGAGCAAACACTCGACATTTGTATCAACACCGATTCATTTATTTTAGACAATCATTCAGCAAATGATTTGACAGGATTATCAAGTTGCTGAAACTAACTGACTAACTAATGCCTCCTTTTCACTAACTTCATTGTGGGCATTATTGCAGGATCGGTGACGCGAGACATTTGTATCAACACTGATTCATTTATTTTAAATATTAAGCTGTTGACACTAACCAATGCCTATTTTTCACTAACTTGATGGTGGGCATTATTGCAGGATCGGTGACTCGCGACCTCCGCCAGTACCTGAACACACGGTTCCCTAAGGGCGGCGTAGACCATGACCTGCAGAACACGATCAGGGACAACGTATACCTGCGCACCGTGCCTGTGACTACCCGCACACCGCGGCCTGGTGAGCTCAACGGCCTCGACTACACCTTCCTCTCGCAGCACGAGTTCCACGCACTCAAACGCTCTGGCAACCTCCTCGAGTCGGGCGTCTTCCAAGGTCAGAACTTAGGGCACCAAATGTTTCATTTATCTCATTTGATGCATGATTAAAAGCAAGGCTATGTATGAACACAATATCTTGTCGCTTCACTTAGATTCCATGTTGATCAGCCGTGCTAATGGATCATCGGGATGGTGTTTTTGTATCAATCAATGCTAGAAAGACATCCGGAGTGTAAGATAATTCCTTCTAACTGTTAGTTTTTTGCGAATATATAGCAATCAAAGCACACTTTAACAATTCTTTATCAAGATTATTCTGTAATAATTAGGAATTGTATGTCTAATCATTTACCTACTCGAGATTCCTTTATTTACGATAATCCATGAATGCAGATCCTAAATCTTGAGAATGTTCACTGTCGGTCACGCAATGCAACGTAATGCTTTATGTGTTTGTATTCATCCGGCCTGAGACGTTATTGAATGCTCTTTGACTATTGTACGACTGTGTGATTCTTAAAATTCACGTATCACCTGACTCGATATTATGCATCTTATTTCACTGAATATATGCTTATATGTATATATGTCATGCTTGAATGTTCCACTCTCATGCACCATTTTGCACGTCCGTTCGCTTCCTCCACTCAACAATATTTTCTTACTATTGATATTCATCCTGGTTGGTTTCAGTTATTTGGTCTTTAATGAACCTTCACTTTTATTATTTTGGTGGGACAAATCTCCATGCTCTGCTCTCACTTTCAATTCATCTATACTATTAATCGTTAATCAAGATCGTTGAAGTCACGTTGTCAATGCTCTTGTTCTATCACCTCAACGATGTTAACAAAACTTTTGGATATTTATTTATTTCTCCCATAAAAAAAACTATACACCGGGGCTCCATTTGTCTTAAAGAAGGTAGTGTGTTGTGAAGCGAGAAATGTGTGCTTTTTATGTTCACGTTTCCAAAGTTATATGCCGAGCTTTGAATCTTGAGAGCATCCTACAATATGATGAAGCTATATATTGTATTTATATATTAATTCAGCTCTTCAATCTGTGCACAACCATGCACATGACGATACCTTCATTTGCCCAATTCAAGCCACTTCCATAATTAAATTTTGTGTCATTCATTTTGCCTTGGTAATGCGACATATATTATGACCGAGCTCAGGCCGTTCGGTATGAGCCTCGTGTTATCTCTCCCGATAAGATAGGACTATGATGGTTTGCTCTGAACGGCAGATCAACTTTAGATCAGTCTGTTTGGCGAGTGCAGTGCACCTTGTTATAGAGCTCGCGTCCGTGTCTTATTTTCCAAAAATTCACTCCTGTTTCGATAAATAATTGTTAATTGGTACGATGAGAGCAGTAAAATCCTTCTGTAAAGAAAAAGTCAAAATGTCGACGTTTTTTGGTCGCTGTTATTCGATATCATTAAATGTATCGCCTAACCGGTACATTTATTCGTAAAGACCGTGACACTGGATATTTTTGCTTGGATGCGGTTCCGGCATATTTTGCGACGATAACGCTGCTGCTTGTATTTGTGTATTAGGTGTATCTATTGTATCTGTGTATTAGGTGTATCAGCTTTAGGTGTATCTGACTCTGCAGGCTCATTGTATGGCACTCCTCTGACCACATCCTCAACTTCTGGACATACTACTTATCTTCCCCTTAATCGACCTGAACCGAGCCATGGTCCCACTGGCTCGCCTGACGTTCGTCCCGATGTTTTTAAACGAGCTAAAGCTGAAGAACCAACAAATTTTTCCACGTCTTCGAGCCAACGAAACGCTGGCAGTGCTCATTTCTTTACCCTTGGTTCTCGCAAGAAAAAGCAGCCTCCTGTGAACCAATATTCTAATAATTCTAACGCAATCCCGACATCCGGAAACGCCAAGTCTGTGTCAAAGATGCTTGGCAAACAGTACAATAAATTTGTTTCGAAGACGAAGCAAATCCTTACTCATGACAAAACCGAAGAACCTAAAAATTCCACTGCTTCGGTTGTGCCAGTTAATTTTTATCCCGAGTTTCCTGATTTGGTAGAAACTCATCGAGATTATTTCTTGGGAGGAGCAGCTTATCACACAGTCAAAGTCAGCTCGCATTCTGAACAAGCTGGTCATCGTGTTTCAGGTAACGCACCAAGTTCCTTCGTTGGCAGCCATTCGAACAATGGGGTAGTGTTGCAAAAAACTAATCCAAGTAAAAATTGTCAAAATAAATTAGTCGATAATTCTTACGGCGATTGTAATGCTTGGCCAAATCTGATCCGAGGCGGCACTTCCAGTAGTTTTGTTGCTAAGGATCTTCTCCGAAGAAGAGTAGTTGGTACTCGTAGCATTGAGGTTGCTTCTGACAAACAAACGTGTAGCAAAGACGAAGTGAATGAGAGTAATGAAGACGTAACTTCATATTGCAGTGACTCGTCTAACTCGTCGTTTGAAATGAAGCGACGAATGTTTCTGTCACTAAGTAGTAACGATGTACGTGGCAATAAATTAGGCAGAAGTGACTTGCCTCCTGTCGCCTCGGCGAAGAGCTGCGTTGATGTTTCTGGCAGTGCCGAACAAAGTTTTTCTTCTAAAGTACGCCATACGCGGGCTGCAACCTTGCCGAGGAACTTCCACGAACGCGACTCCTCTTCTCGGACGTCAATCGGTAATGCAAGTGAACAATCGCATTCCTGCAAGAGTGAAAATTATGTATCGGATTCTGATGATGATCTTTCCCAGTCCAATACTTACAGCAGCGACGAAGAGCTACATGAAGCTATAAACGGAAGTGAAAGCCTAATTCGCCTTGCCCAAAATATGCAACACTCTTCAGAGTGCGATCGAAGTACCCAAATAATAAAACCAAACAAACCTCGACCTCCGCCAAGGTCCACTTCTTTGCGAGATCTCCTCAACAAGAACGCAGATAGCGACGCAGTGCATGAACCCGGCTCGTCTTCACATGAAATAAATCTTATGAGACAGCTGCCCGCGGAGGAGCCACATTTCCATTCCAATGTATTCCCATCTATTAATAGTTCGTTTGAAAAGTCAGATATGTACAGTTCCAGTCCACAATCGTTACGTTCGAGTGCTCATGGAGTGCAGTTCGCCTATTTTCATGAGAATAGCTTACAAGCCAACAGTTCTACTGCTAGAGACTCTCCGCGTTCTTCTTATTCAAAAAATGTTCCTGCCTCCCACTCGCTGCAGACTTCTGAAAATCTTGGTCAAACTTCGAATAATAATAGTCGATACAATTATTCTACGGAGCTAAGAAATCCTATCAACAAATATTTTTCAGTAAATGAAAACGCACTGAAATTGGACGCTAATGAATCTCGAAGTTGTTCTTCCGGAGCATGCACTGACACGACTCGGGACGGTGTCGTCGATGGAAATGCCTGGTACACTTCTTATTTAGCGGCTCGTAGGGCACACTCGAGCCGCCTGTCTTCAATGAAGATCGGAATCCAGAGTGACAAATGGCAAGCTCCCAACAATTATAGCAGACACAGTAATCCCTCTCAGCCCACATTGAACAAAATACCCGAGAGTGACACCGAAGCAGACAAAATCCATTTTTCTCCAGTGCCGCGAGAGCGAACCATGTTTATCAGCAAGAAAGACCCGTCTAGGTACAGCCCCAACGTCTCTGCCAGAAAGTATCATGTTGATACCTTTGCTCCAACGAACTACATTCATGATCCAAATAAGGAGTTTCACACGAGACAAGCTGGACTGCATCGTCCACTTGAGCCGCCTTCGTACGAATCAGTGGTGCAAAACTTACGCTTTTATCCTGTCTGGCATGAAGGTAGATCTTGTTCGGTGAATACTGCATGCGTTCATGACTAACCTTTAACAGATTTTGACTTTTTCCCCTTGTATTTAGATGCTTGCATCTTGGATCGTCGTTACTTCTTTTCACCTATTTTTTATAGTAACACGATTGACTGAATCCGGTTTTCGTTTATTATGTTAATTGAATGATTTCCCTTTGAAATTATCGTTTGGATATCAGTTTTTGTTTCTGTATTTTGGTAAATATTACTATGACATAAAGTGGCAGATGTTTGACGTGGCTTTCATTGGTATTAATTGGTGTATCTCTCTAAATTGAAGTCACAACTTCACTGGTATTAATTGAAATTTTGTAATTACCAGGAAACCATTACGGTACACCGAAACCTCCTTCCCAGCCGCTGACATCTGACCCTAGGAACCAGAGCGGACCCAAGACTTCCTCCTCAGCAGGCATCCTGCCTGGTGCCCACCCCAGCTCCGAGGGCAAGCGTCGTCGCAATCGTTCTAATGTTGAGGCGATGGCGGCCAACATGACTGAACCTATGACTTGGAACTCGCCACTTCCCAACCAGTATTCCCCTCAGTCAAACATGCCTCAGCAGCAACATCTTCCTGAGCTGCGTGATCATACAGGACCTACCCACGAGTCATCCTACTCTGCGTCCAACTTACAGTTCGGGATGAACAATGACGTAGCAATGCCCCCGGCCATGCATCCTCCCAATGATCTGCCTGATGTTGCCGGACCTCCTGACGGCGACCTGGGCCCCCTCCCTCCCAACTGGGAGCAGGCCTACACTGACAAGGGCGAGCCTTACTTCATTGAGTGCGTATACCGCTTTTATGTTGAAAATCTACCATTTAATGAAGAAAATCTGCCATTAAATGTTGAAAATCTACCATTAAAAATTAAAATTTTCCATTAAATATTGAAAATTTGCCATTAAATGATGATAATCTACCGTTATATGATGAGTGAAATAGAGCTCATAAAAAAAAATTTTTTCTGCTTTATTTGTATTGGATTTATTTGATATCAATCTAAAAGTGTTAATTTGTGCTATAGAACTTTTATTTGAAAGCTTTGTGTTAAAGCAATCATCTTCTGCTAATTTTCTTGCAGGATTCTAGACTATAACTTACTGCTCCTCGAATTTATAGTGAGAAATATTTCTTGATTCTAACGTGTTTGTGGTAGAAACCCGATCTTTTAACCGAACCACAGTTATTCCAGTGTTTTTTAAGGAATTAAATCTTAGTAAATATCTTTTCGTTATATATTAAGAGATGAATCGTTTCTTCCTGTAACGAAGAAGTCTGTCGGACGCGATCTAGTTCCGTAACTCAGTCAGCAGTTGCGACTTATCTCTTCCCTTAATATCAACACTGACTAGCTGGTCACATTTTTGTTTGCTCTGCAGTCACGTGGCAGGCACGTCTTCGTGGCTAGATCCTCGCCTTGCGAAGGTGCAGAAGCAGAAGGCCGAGGAGTGCGCTGAGGACGAGCTGCCCTATGGCTGGGAGCGCATCGACGACCCTCAGTACGGCACCTACTATATTGATCACGTCAACAGACTCACGCAGTACGAGAACCCCGTCACTATGGCAAAAACTCACACCGATCCCATCTCGGACTCCAGTCCTCAAGGCGAGTCAACATTCCCTCAACTACTATCTTGTCGGATTTATAGTTTTTAGTATTGTGACCATTATCTCTCCCAAAAATTGTCTGTCAATTTCTGTAACTATGATAAATCATAACATTTTATTCAATGCACAGAAGCGCCGTTACCGCAAGATCAGACAGCAATCAACAACGGCGGTATAGCCAGCAACGGGACCAGCAACAACAATAACAACAACAACAACAACACCTTCCCGCGACAGAAGAAACTGTCCCCCGACGGCGGGGCGTCGATGCCCCCCAAACCTGACGGCGACAACTCTAACCCCGGCCGCGTATCCCAGCCCCCGAGTGTGGCGTCCAAACGCAACAGCAGTAAGTTGAGTCGCTGCTCTGTGGTCTTCATTTACTAAGTTGACGCTATAGTTCACTCAGCGTCATTCCTGCAATGCCCAAAGCTCACAGCGTCGATTCCCTTATCCAACGTTATTTTGTGAACACGCTTTGAAGTTGTCAAGCCAATGCAGGGTATCGGTGAATGCGGCTCGTGGAACCTCTGAATGTGGGAGAGTAAATTTGGTTCGAATTTTAAATTTTTTCAACTTTCAAGTTCATATTTTGGTTATTTTTTGCAGAAAAGCACATGTCAACTAAGGGTGCAGTTCTTAATAATTCTTCACCTATGTTTTTCAAACAGCAATGTGTTTTACGTGAAAAATCATATATGGTAAAGTGAGATGATATTTTGGTAATCGCGTTACGGTAAAAGAGCGAAGAGATCTGTTACATTTTTTTTAAATCAGCCTTAAAATAAATTTCAGATTTGCGCATGCTGCGACACATCATTTGTGCAGGTTTCATTTCGTTACCTGTTGTCATTTGTAGCTAGTGGAGTCTCGAGGTTGTAACTATAAACAAGCATTTTTAAATGTCGATTCGTATTTGCATCAAAGATAATGGAGACTTAAATGTTTTGAATGATGGATTGAATAAAAACTTCAGAGACAACTTAGATCAACCTAAGCTTGATTTAGTTCACTGCTGCCTGGAAAGGAGGGTCCGTGGATAAGGTCAAATAGAATAAATGTTCTTCCTTCATCTTAAGATGTGTATTCTGCCCTGTAATGGTAGCTTAATGAGGATTGGGAACTAGTTTATATATCTGCACCAGCTAACTGGGACAGATGCTTTTCATTCATGAACCGTTTTCTATTTGATCTCCAGGCTTTTTTGTCATTGATTTCGGGCGCAGTCGTAACCATCGTTAAGACAGTTGCTTTCGTCCGTAACGCTTGCTTGGGACCGTAGTTCGATGCTTGTGTAATATTGCCTAGTGCTCCTCTAACTGCTCATTCCCTCGTTGCTATCATTCTCGATCTGAGTTAAGGAAACATTGGGCGAATGCTTAAAGATAACAAATAAAATGAGCTTAGCTTAAAAAGAAGCCTTCTGAGTTCTGCACCGCCAGTGAATTTTATAACTCAAAGTTCTTATAAGTCTTTCTCGTTTGCATCGTCCCGTTCTTTGCGAGGAGAGTCTGAGCTGAGTGTTGAAGAATGGTGTTTAGTGTGTAGACTCGGTCGTGTTGCAGCTTCCATTCCCAATGTGAACTTCTTGCCGGTTATGTACATTGGGAAAATGGAAATGTGACTCACGGTCGGAGTTTTTCATGCTTAATTGACTACTGTTTATGCACTTTACTTCGTTAATTTGAATAAACATCCTGTATATTGCTCGAATTAAGGGCGATTGTCTGGAATTTTCTATTTGAATGAAATGGAATAAGTACGACGTTGGAAACGTATTTATTAAACGATAGCGTGTTTCAATTGAAGTAATCGACATTTCTACTTGGGTTCTGAGGAGATACCTTGAAGTAGATTTAGAGATGTGTGAGTGCGTGCCACTGACCAGCATCGTGTTTGGTTTCTTAGGACTGACGCAGTGTATTCCCTGCCTGCCTTGTATTGCACCTGAAGGTGGCAGAGGAGTGCTATTGCCGACCTACGCTCACCAATCTTACGTTCGTGTTCGCTATCCTGTGGACCGATCACCTTATCATCAATCTTTTTTCTACCCTCCTCGACCTCGATCTTTATCTCCCAACTATAAACTTTCTCTACCGTCTCCCTCCTCCGCTATATCAGCAAGAAATAGCAAAGATAAAATAGACATGCTCTCTCCCACCAATGCCGTTGGGCTCAGCAGCGGCACGCCTCGCCACCACGCTCACATGCTCCCATTGCTCAGTTCGGTGTCCAGGTCTGCGGATTGCCTCAGTGCCGCTGAAAACAATATTTACAAGCAACAAACTCCCGAATTCGACGAGTACATCAAAACCAAGATGACTCGAAAACTGAATATACATTTAAAAGACCATCATGCTCAAGTTAAAAGTCCTACGCTCAATCAAACTATCGTGCCTGACTTTGCTAAGCCTTGTTTTGCTCACTTTCCTAGTCCTGGTTTGGATCATAACCATCTTAATAATTTATCACTTCCTTGTGTTGCTAAGCAGCTGAAGCAGCAGCATAATATTGATAACAATAGGCTATTAAACGGCCCATTATTGAATATTCGCCATCCGAGATTATATGAAAATTATGTTCGACCGCGCCCTCGGTTCCAGTGCCCTACGAATAGCGTTAGCCTCTCGCCAACATTTATGATCGTCAACGGTCGCTTTCCTCATCCTCACCACCTAGCCCGTAATCAACAATTCCCAGCGCCCGTCTTCTACGGTTCGCCACTCGGTTATGTGTATCGCATGCCATCGCCGAGTTCTCAACAACGGTCCGTTGTTCGGCCAGTCCAATCAACCCTACCACGTCACCCTCACTTTTACCCTCACCAACATCACCTCCCTGTATCTACAACCCCCAGACCACGTTATTTTCTTCCCAGCCCTCTTACACTCAAGCCTTCCCGCCCAGTCCAACTGAACAACATGCAACATAATCGAACAATTCGACAGTATCTTGACCAACTGCAGCCTCACCGCTACATTAGACCTCCCTCGCCTCACTCCCTCATGCTCCCCACTCCTTCTCCATCTTATCTCTCGGCTCCCTCTCCTCTTTTTACCCCTTCTTGCTCTCCTATATACTGCCCGGGGGATGACCCTTTCTTAGCAGCAGCCAGGCTCAAGTGGACAGGTACTGCACAGTGTCTCCTTGTGTTGACTTTACGGACTTAACATTTGGTGGGGGTCTTCCCATTAGCGCTTCACTCTCGTGACTTGACTTGGCTACGCGGATCACACTAGGGCCGTTCTGCTTCACTACGCCTTCTTGTACATATGTTCTGTATCTTTGCATCTGCATTCTCTGCACGATCGCCACGTGAATATTGATGGCTCTTTAAATTCAATCAATAATGTGGATTCATTGACCTCCTATTGAGATTTTTCACTGAAAAACAGAATCTACACGACACTTTCCAGAGCTTTGGTTTGCGTTGGTTGGGCTGGCTGCTGCTGTTGACTGCTTGACTGACTAACTGTGTCACGATTCACTGCACACTGTTCAGTGTTCTCTCCAGATCATACATTTCTTTGTTTAACGTGCATTACCCACCGATTAAGGTTTACCCTGCATTGTAAATTATTCTATCGTTAACATTAATAGGTTGATAACGAGCAAAGTTCTGGCTCAAGTCAATTATATCTGTTCTAGGAGGGTTCACTGAGAAAAAATTGATTGAAGCGTTT
Source organism: Hyalella azteca (assembly GCF_000764305.2). NCBI lineage: Eukaryota > Metazoa > Arthropoda > Malacostraca > Amphipoda > Hyalellidae > Hyalella > Hyalella azteca. Next base: position 623,757 of record NW_025945296.1, on the reverse strand, counting down.
CCGGCTTCGAATACAATTGCACTCTCATCCAATTTGGTCACAACAGCGTTTATTGGTGATGTCAAGCGTCCTGGCCATCTTCGGAAATCACTCGTCTCCAACTCGTATTTCCTGCGGTGCTAATCATTATGAAACATATGACTAATTTTCCCCACTAACTTTCCATTATACTAACTGGACAAGTTAAATCATTCCCACTAGAACACAAATTGGTATCTTTAATCCATCGATGGGTCTAACCTTTAACCCTTTTCAAACCCAGAAATTCGTCTTATCGTTCACTTGCTATAACGCCAATTTCGCAGTTTTTGCATAATTCATCTGGCCATACACCTCGATTAAGGCATGTGTGCGACTGACACCCACGAGCTAATGATTTTTCATCTACGTTGAAATTGGTACTTTGAAAGTTAATTTTTACGAAATGTTTTTTTGTTGTTGTTGCTGTAACATATGACCTATGCGTTATTTTCGCTGACAGTTTAACTAGAAAATAATTTTTACTGGATGACGTGCATTTACAGATTTATAAATTTGTGACTTGTAATTTAGCGTTAGGACGGCTTTGTTTTGATACAGTTCACTATTCTTGTTTATAGCGCTGGACGCACTTGCCCCTGCAAGTGTAATTCTAGCTGTTCAAACACTGCTTCGTATATGAATTGTTTCAAAGATTGCTGAGCTGCTTTGAGTTCATGCTGGCGCCTTGCATAAGAGTATTTCGTAACGTGCTTTGTATTGCCGTTGTTATCATGGATCAAAGCACCATTCCGTATTTCTTTTTGTAGCGGTTAACATTCAGGGTTGTTCAATTGCATGTCAGTTTCTGCAGAGCCTCTATTGTATGTCATCGCTGAACAGGCACATGGAACACCATGAACTCGACCGTGGACGGGAAGCCAGCCCCTGTGTTCACGCGCAACCCTGCGGAGCTGCGAGGAGAGTTCCTCAGCACTCAGCTCATCAAGTCCTCCCGGGGCCTGGGCTTCACCATCGTTGGTGGAGACGATACCAAGGACGAGTTCCTTCAAATTAAAAGCGTCGTCCCTAATGGCCCTGCTTGGCAAGATGGAAACTTACGCACTGGTTGGTTTTGTATTTCTTACACATGGCTAAAGCTTCGTTCGTTAAATTCAGCGTTAGATACTACATTAAATTTATGCAGTAGCATGTATACTTTTAATGTTTATCGATGCATGGCCAGCAGTTTCCAACAGCCGCATCCGATAAACCGATAGGTCTTCTACTGTCGTGTAACGGAAATTATAGCTTACTATAATCCATGCTATAATCCATGTATCGAACGAGACGTCCAACCAATAGGTCCATTTTAATTAATCTTGTTCAAATAATCGTAATTGATTTACAGGTGACGTTTTAGTGTACGTCAACGACACGTGCGTGCTAGGCTACACACATGCAGACGTGGTGAACATCTTTCAAAACATTGAGCCCGGCCGCTCGGTATATTTGGAGGTGTGCAGAGGCTATCCTCTACCATTCGATCCCAACGACCCTAACACCGAGATCGTTACTACCGTCGCTGTTACAGCCATGGGTGAGTTACTTGGCGCGATCACTTGGACGGAAGGTTCGCAACGTCTTGGTATCTACATTTCACAGGTTATGCTATGGCTATTCAATTCCAAATTAGTTGAGCACCCATATCATTGCCGGCTCTGTTACAACTGATTTTCTTTAGTTGTATCACCAATAGGGATCAGATTGCATCTGGTAATGTGGCTCATAGAAAACATTGATTTTTGAGTTTCATCATGCCATAACGAAATATTTGTTGTAAAATAGAAGGACAAGTAGCTCCACAAGGTTGTGTTAAGAACAATTACAATTTTAAAATACTTCTTCAACAACTTAATTATAATCTATTAACTGAATAACTACCTATTTACCCACCTAAAGCTTACCTACGTATTTTTTATCATAGATTCAAGATCAGCGAAGTCGATGTTCGGCGAGAGCTACGAGCGGTCTCGCCACAACTCAAACGAGTCTCTCAACACCGCCAAGTCTATGCCCGACCTCAGTAATCCAGACCGAGTACAACAGGTCCCCAGACCTGGCTCGGCTGATCTATTAAACTCGGAAAATTTTGACACTGCTCCGGATATTTTAGATTTTTACAATTCGAACATGGCGAAGCCAGAGTACCTAACCATACCCATCGTGAAAGGAAGCATGGGCTTTGGATTCACTATTGCCGATAGCGCATATGGACAAAAAGTGAAAAAGATTCTAGATCGCAGTAGATGTAAAAATTTGATGGAAGGCGACATTTTAGTTGACATCAACAGCATCAATGTGAAGAGAATGAGTCACACGGAGGTGGTTCAAGTGCTGAAAGAGTGCGCGCAGGGCCAAGAAGCCATCGTCATGGTGGAGCGAGGAGGTGCCGACTCTCCTTCTAAAAATAGGCCACGGAAAGAACCCTTGCCTAGCCCAAAGAAAGCTTTAATTGGTCCCTCTTCTGCTGGTAGCGTATTTCCCACAGGCCAGTACCGAAGCAAGACGCCTACCGCCGACATGTACAGCTCCCAGACAAAAGAAGTCATTCCTAATAGACCCAAAACTCCACTAGTCGATACCCGCAATCGGCCCAAGACCCCCAACCTTGTAGGAGACGGTCGTCCCTACGCTGATATGACTCGACCACTCGCCGAGAGTGTAGACAGTAGAGTACCTGATCCACAGGGTCCAACAGGGCATTATCCTGGTCTGTACAGCCCCAACCACCCTCCACCGCCCCATCATGACATGCCTTACGATCCTAAACTGACCAGCGTATCTCAGCAGATGTCTAATGTGACGCTCGACGGTAGCAGCTACAGTTATTACAACAACAATGACGTCAGCCGGAGTTCTGCTGGCTTAGATTACAACTACCCGAACAATGGACCAATGCCGCCTCAGAATTACTCTTATCCTAATAATTCGTCATTCCCGTCTGAATCTGGATATCATCCAAATTCTGAGTCCTACGAGTACGATATGAAAAGAAGCATGTCAAAAACTCCTATTCAAGATCCTTATTATAGCCCTTACCCTAACTCGTCGCAGCCGCAACCTTACAATCAGTATTATGCGAATGACGCTACTCGCTCTCTTCCCAGCAATGGTAACTCGCTAATGCTCAATAATGCTAATATCATCAATAATAATTTAGGAAATAACGGTCACAATACCAGTATAGACAACGCGGGCGGCAACGGCTATATGCCATACCCTAAAGATGGCTTCGACGTCCCGCGCCAGGACTCTGGCTACAGTTCTCAGACGCAATTACCGCCAGCGCCTAACCCTTATCATGCTTATTATAATCCAACCGACGGCCACGGTATGCAAGCCGGTGCCCCAGGCTACGGGTATTCCAACGACAACGGCCTCGTCCGACGCAAGGAGTCCACTAGTTTTGAACACGAACATCCTGCTCCTGTCAGCATGCCCAGGTACTGCTATCTCGTCAGGTTTTCCAAACTTGTTGCAGATTTTCATGAGAAGTTGCGCTACAACTTCAAGAGTTTTCTCTGACTACGGTACTATTTCTGAATAAAGGAGCGAAAAGTTTTTTAATTAGACTTATGATGGCATCGTTTATTCCCATTTCTTTATTTGTTTATTATAAATTTTCTATTAAATTATGCACAAATTGTTATACTGTAACCCACTAATCGGGCAGGTTCCCTGACGGGCGTTACACCGTCGGCCAGCGCGGCACTCGTGGTCCCCCTAACGGCAACGCAGCTCCCGTGCACGAGTTTACGGTCACCCTTCGCCGCCAAGAAACTGGATTTGGCTTCAGAATTGTTGGCGGCACAGAGGAGGGCTCGCAGGTAATATTTTCTCTTACTTAACATGTATTATCTCATGGCAAGGTCTTGTCGTTCTTTGATCTTGTGTAACCACGATGGTTCAACGTTCTTGCCTCGTTTTCTGGTTCTGAATTATTTTGATACTATTCTATTAATAACAATTTCTAATTTCCTATTCTGCGGTTTAATTTGAAAAATCAACAACTGCAATATCTATGAACTATTGTAAATTTCTGTATGTGTAGAGAATGATTTTTAAATGCAATGCGCGTTTCTGTACCTTGTTCGTAAGAAGGGTTTGAGTTTCCGTATTGTGGCAGCTTTGCAGACTCCCCTCACGTTTCAAATGCGCCACTCTCGCCAAGTTAGCTAACTTTTTACTACACATACGCAGTTGGCGATTCACTTAGATAATGTATCACCATGGCTGTAAAACGGATCTAGTTAAATGTGAATTGAAGTTTCATACTACCGTTCTCTGCATTTCTAACGGTCTCGAATTTCTCTATGCCCATGATCCCGTAATTATCTGTGTTGCCTTGATCTCGTGATCACCACTGTTTCAAAGTTCTCATAATCACGTCTCACTGGTCTCGCCATCATCTCAATCCCGCCGGTCTCTGTCCCACCATTGTTTCACTATCGTTTGTGTCTCGCAGTGTTCGTAACCATGTCGTGTCTCGCAGGGTTCGTAACTATGTCGTGTCTCGCAGTGTTCGTAACCATGTCGTGTCTCGCAGTGTTCGTAACCATGTCGTGTCTCGCAGGTCTCGCAGGGTTCGTAACCATGTCGTGTCTCGCAGGGTTCGTAACCATCGCCGCCAAGAAACTGGATTTGGCTTCAGAATTGTTGGCGGCACAGAGGAGGGCTCGCAGGTAAGATTTTTTCTTACTTAACATGTATTATCTCATGGCAAGGTCTTGTCGTTCTTTGATCTTGTGTAACCACGATGGTTCAACGTTCTTGCCTCATTTTCTGGTTCTGAATTATTTGATACGATTCTATTAATAACTATTTCTAATTGCCTATTCTGCAGTTTTATTTGAAAAAGCAACTACTACAATATTTATGAACTGTTAGCAAATTTCTTTGTGTGCAGAAAATGATTTTTAAATGCTTTGCGCGTTTCTGTACCTTGTTCATAAGAAGTTTTGTTGTGGCAGCGTCGCAGACTCCCTTCACGTTTCAAATGCGAGACTCGCCAAGTTTTCTAAATTTTTACTACACATACGCAGTTGGTCATTCACTCGGATAGGGTATCACGGTGGCTTTAAAACTGTTCTAGTTGAATGTGAATTGAAGTTTCATACCGTCTTCTGCATTTCTAACGGTCTCGAAATTTTCTGCGCCCAAGATCTCGTAATTATCTGTGTGTTGTCTAAGTCTCGTGAACACCACTGTGTCGAAATTCTCATCATGTCTCACTGGTCTTTTTATCATCTCAACCCCGCTGGTCTCTGTCCCACTATTGTCTCACAATCGTCTCTGTCCCGCAGTGTTCGTAACCATGTCGTGTCTCGCAGGTCTCGATAGGGCACATCGTGAGTGGCGGCGCGGCCGACCAGGACGGCACGGTGCTCACCGGCGACGAGATTCTGGCGGTGAACGGCGAGAGCGTGGTGGGGGCGTCGCACCACAGGGCGGTGACCCTCATGGCTGCCGCTGCCACCAGGGGCGTTGTTACTCTCACCCTCTGCAGGAGACAGCCGCCAGGTCGGTCCTGGCTTGCAGTCATGGCGTTACTCGTCTCTTGCCATATTCTCATTTTGAGTTTGGTGCTCGGTGATAGTCAGAATTGTTTATTTTATTCAGTGAAACGCTTGTAAGATGCATTTATCGACTCTTGCTATGGTTAGGCCGCGAGAATAGTCTTTCTATGTTCTTAATAAATTTCACTTGAATTTTAGAAACGTGCACAGGATTCGATCAATTTTTTATTTCAACTATTTTTTGAACTGGCCTAGGGTAATTTACATTGGTGGTTGTGAATCGTCTTCCTCCAGGCGTCTGTGTAAATTCGCCTGCTTTTTCGAAATGCAATCATGTTCTATTAATATTCAATCGTCATCCCTTGCATAAATTTAATCTCTTGAATTAGTGTTGCTGATGTTTTTACATGCTCGTTTTTCTCATTCAGATCTGCACAACCGTTCGCTAGAATTGAGCTTTCCTTATGACATCACCGTCACTAGGAGGGAAGACGAAGGATTTGGTTTCGTCATCATCTCTTCAGTTACCAAGTCAGGCTCAACAATAGGTGAGAGTCTCAAATTCCTTCACGGAAATGGCATTTTCCCATATGTTTTTTTTTTACAGCTGCCCTTGACATTATTGTATAGAGTGCATTTATACCGAATTTTGCGGCAGTATGACCTAATGAATATCCACAGTTGTTTTCATAAGAGACTCAATAGAAATTGATATTCAGGTCGGATCATTGAGGGAAGTCCTGCGGAGCGCTGCGGAAAGCTGCATGTCGGGGACAGAATCTTGGCTGTGAACGGCGTCGACATCAAGAGTTTGCACCATGGCAGCATCGTGAACCTCATCAAGCTCTCTGGATACAGCGTCACACTCACCATCGGTGCCCCAAGAGGTATGACCTCAATACCTGCGGTGCCCATAAATTTCAACTCACTTAGTCGGTAGTCGGAGTTGTGAAGTAACTTTGAATTTGCTACAAGCTGGCTATTGCTTTCTATGTTAAAAGATTAATGACGTTTTTTTTTTATTTGTGCGTTCTTGAGTATTTCTGAGTGAGTTTGTTTCTTGGCTAGTTAATGAGTTAGTTAGTGGGAGGACTGTTTTAAGAAGGACAGAGAAGTAGACCAAGTTTTAACTACGTCCGCATGTACTCCTCTACTGACTTCGCTCTCTTGTCGTGCGCGTTGTATGTTTTCTGCAATGCCGCATTTAATTTTTATCGGTTTTGATTAAAGGTTTCATGCATTTAGTTTAGTTGCCCCTCTTACCGAACGTCATATTCTGATGAGATTTAGGTTAAGATTTTCCACATGAATAATTTGGCTTCTGTCTCATTCCCTAATAAACTAAATTTTTTCAGGGATAAATTTGTTTTGGCTCTTAACTAAACTGGGCGATTAAAACACCTTGTAGTCTCATTATTGCAATGATTTAAACATTCTCGCACGATTTTATTAAAACGCAATCACTGAAATCTTTTACTGCAGCCTGTATTGTCATCATTGCTCTTATTGATGAGATATCATTAGATTTGTGTCTCCTTGAAATAACTTAATTTTAAACCTTCTCAGCTTGCTAGCCTATATACGTTGTGAAACCACTAGCATTGTCATTTACCACTTTTGTAAATATTTAAATTTATCATTTTTATGTGTTAATATCGTATTTTCGAGCTTCTAATCCGCGATCTTTTCTCTCAACACAGACGACTCTTCCAGTTCGACCAACTCACTAAAGGTGAGTTGCTAAGCATACCCACATTCATCGCAGTATATTTCAGTTTTCAGTCTTCACCTCTTAGCATTTAAACTGATATTGACGAAGTGTCAATTGTTTTCCGTATAAAACTCATCTCATATTCGTGCGATTGTTCATCGCTGACATTGCTTACTCTAGTCTATCCTTCGGTACGGCTTTGAAGTGTTTTCAATTCCTGAATAATGAATCCAAGCATCAGGCCTACGCGCTCTGAAATCATTCACATTTGCCAGGATTATTTGTTAATGTTCCAGCGCCTTTTCAATTTAATGTTTGAGCGCCTTTATAATTTTATGTTCGAGTGCCTTTATAATTTAATATCCCATTGCCTTTATAATTTAATGTTCCAGCGCCTTTGTAATTTAATGTTCAAGCGCCTTTATAATTTAATGTTCCATCACATTTATAATTTAATGTTCCAGCGCCTTTACAATGTAATGTTCCAGCGCTTTTATACTTTAATGTTCCAACGCCTTTATAATTCTGACTTGACGTTGACGGTTTGGAACTGTCCAGGCGGACAGCGACGTTGGGGACGATAGTGGAGAATATATGAGCGTGGAGCTGATGCGCGGCCCTCGGGGCTTTGGCTTCAGCATCAGAGGAGGTCGCGAGTTCCAGCAGATGCCGCTGTTTGTGCTGCGCATCGCTGAAGGCGGACCCGCTGACCACGACTCCAAGCTCAAGGTACGCTCCTATCCACTATCTTGGTGGAAGTAATGCATGGCGTGAGCGTTAAAACGACTATTTAGAGTGTGTGTTTGTTTACATGAATGTTGCTGACCTAAAGAGGTCGCGAGACCGATTACATTACATTTGAATCGAGTATCTTGGTAGGATGGCGAACGGAGCGGGTCGCGAATATGAATTGATCAGTTTTGCTTTTCATTTTTGCTAGATCATACCTTTACTGATCTCCAAACACCTCCTTCTTTGCTCTCCATTTGGGTGCTACGAGTGTAATGATCAGGAGCAGAGTTTTGGCCTGAGACTCGATACGTTGTGATGCGCTGTATATTATTTCGTCTAGCTGTTTACAGGTGCCCTCGGTACCTCCGTTATATACTATGTAGTCGTTAGTCCCTTGAGGTCGACGTAAAAATATCCTGAAAATTTAAACGATTTTTTTATGAGTAAGTAAATTTGTTCTATCATCGACCAGATTTTTATACTGGTCGATTTAATTATAGTTACTTGATTGCTTTTTATTTGATATTCCTCACTTACTGTTATACATTCGTACTCAGGTGGGCGATCAGCTGATCGAAATCAACGGACAATCAACCAAAGGCATGACGCACGCCGACGCCATCGAGCTCATCAAGCAGAGCAACAACACTGTCTCTCTTCTGGTCAAACGCGGCGGCAAGATCCCCCAACACCTCGGAGGTGGGATGCACAGTATTTGACATCCCCCAATTGCTTTGTAGAGCAAGCGTTAACTGTGTAGGGTGGACCAATGTTCGCTTAGCACGACGTAGGCGACGAGGTGGCGGTCTACCTTGTTGATTATTAACTGTTTACACCATCGGATGAATTAACCTTTCATTAGGTTTAAGTTATGAATGCTAGGCCTGCTTGGTATAATAGCTGTATATGTAGTCTTATAGTTAGCTTCTTGGTCAATCCGCAGCAGTAATTTGCATGTCAGAATAATTTGGTATTATACGAATATATCTCATGAATTTACCAACGCAAATGCATTCATTGCAGATCCGCTGAGCAGCGGTGGGGTTGTATCCCCGGTGGGACCTCCACCACCACACACCAACATCCGGTCCACTGCCACTTTACCTTCTCCCTCACACAGCCCTGCATACCCTCCTCCTCCACCATCACACCACCACCCCCCACCACCCCATCACAACTCCAACAACCCTTATCCTCCTCCTTCTTCACTCCACAACCCCTCACAACCCCCCTACGTGTATCCTCACAACGGTAGCGTGCGGTACCAGCCTCCTTCCCTGCAGTCGTCCCCAGCCGGCCAGTACATCTCCCCCATGAACCCCAACGGACCACTGGGGCAGTCCTCCCCTCGCGTGATATCCTCAGAGAACTACTGGGCTAGGATGCCGCAATGATCAGCCCGTTACTCGTCCTTCTATAATTCTCTTACAAATTACACAGTGAAAGTACACGAATTTTACCGCCCACAATAGCATTAAAACTTCGGTGGGATTATGCTCACCCTACGTTACACTTTGTTTAGACTCTCGTCAGTGGACAAAGTTATGATGATCACTGATAGATAATGACAATACTCGAGTAAATGAGATAACAAAATTTTCAATTTTTTTACACAATACTCTATTTGCCCGGCTGAATGAGTAAGATAAACTATTCTGAAATTCTATAAATTAGCCGTACTTTATTCTTATTTAGTATACCAATTGCAAAGTAGCCCAACTCATCCTCATCCGACTACAAATTCAATTAAGAATGAATAATTTTTTATTTTGTATTCACTTGCTGCTCATTTAAGTAAATTACTTATAAAATGCCTTAAAAATGTGCCTGAATAGATAATATAATGGATCTTATTGTGGACGCTGTGTCGACTCAATGGCTGACTAGTTTCATTCTTTGACATCTCTGATGGAGCGCTCGCTAACGTGCGTGCGGGCGTGAGCTTATCTCGCCTAAGTTACTGCGTCCCTGAAGATTTTTTAATGCAAATATTGCAGTGTTTTTCTTGTGAAGTTATTGCTGCCAAGTGATCAAACGCGAACCTAATTTAACATGTTGCTAGTAGACTCTTGTGTCGAATCTGATTTTATATCAGCTGGTGGTTCAAAGATAACTAAATATTTACGGTCCAAATTTGATTAGGTCGCAGATTCTCGAGTTGTTCATGATGAGTTCAAAGGAGCAAAATCTCTCTCCTCCATTGATACCAATTTGTTTCTATTAGAAATTTAAGCTTGTAGTAAATTTAATTTTCAAATTACCGTCACAAGAAAAAGTTTGGGGTTAGAATGTCGTTCGATTGAATGTATTGCAGTGCGTTCTTATTATATAATTTTAGGCTAACCAAATTAATTCCGTTGAATTGAAGTGGATAATTTCACGATTGAAGCATTCATAAATCTGCCCGCTAATTGTGTTATAGCTTGCAACGGAACTTCTGGATAAATCCACTTGTTACGTGACGTTTCCTCCTGATCTCCAATGGTAAGAAAAACATAAGAGTGCAACATTTTCACAGTTTTATATGCATCGATGTTACGGACTAATATTTTTGTCTTCCGGAGGTAAATTAAAAATACACATAGCGGTACCGAGTGTCTTCCTCGCCTTAATAACGATACTTTAAGTAATACTGCGTGTCAAATGTGCTCAATTATGTGGTGCAAGATTCTTACATCGTGTACAGATACGTTAGGTACTCGTTAGTTCCAGCTCCCTGGCAAAAGACTCCGTATTAGTTCGTGTACATAAATAGCCTCTCTTTTACGAGGAATGCTGAAGCATAACTTGCGATTCTAATGCTTCCATAAAAGTTCTGTGTTGTCGTGTACCGTCTTAGCTTCATCTGTCCTTTTGATCTTCAAAGAATGCACGTTATTTGCAGTTTTGTTTATCCAATTATATTTTGCTTTGACTACGGTTTTTTGACTGTGAATTTAATGCAAAATTGTAAATAAATTTGTTGACGTTTCGATACCTTTTCAATATCCTATTTTATGGTGCCATCAGGAATGTATACACTTCGAATTGCTGCTCGAATTCTTCTTAATGAAATGTATTTGCCTCAAGTTACAATTATTAATGAGTACCAGCAATACCATACAGAAAACGTGAAGTACCCTGATATTTTGCATGTTCCGACGAGACAAGAGAAATAAGAGAGATATCAAGCGTGAAATTGTCGGTAGTAATTGCTCCTATTCCCCTCTTGGTCTGGGTTAGTGATGGATTTAGTTGCAGCTGCCCGAAAGTTGTGAACTCTGTTTGCACGTAGCGCCAATGTTTCGGATGACTCGTTCTTGCTGCTTGTTGTTGTTAATTGCCCGGGACCGCTGCTCGGCGGTGCCCACGAAGAGGCGGCGGCTCCGGGGGAGGAGGGGGGAGCGGAGGTTCCACTCCAAGGATGTCGGCGAAGGATGGGAGCGACGAGAGGAAGGCTGCAGTCGGCCCAGGGTTAGACCAGAGGTCCAGCGGGGTCAGCGAGGTGGGATGCGAAGGGCAGTTGAAGAGTTGATGGGTGGTGTGGTCTATTGCGCCGCACTCAGGGCAGAGTGGGTTGTTGGCTGCACCAATGCGGGCAAGGTACGAGTTGAGCCGCGATGAGTATCATGTTCCGACGAGACAAGAGAAATAAGAGAGATATCAAGCGTGAAATTGTCGGTAGTAATTGCTCCTATTCCCCTCTTGCTCTGGCTGGGACTTGCTTTGGTCTGGGTTAGTGATGGATTTAGTTGCAGCTGCCCGAAAGTTGTGAACTCTGTTAGCACGTAGCGCCAGTGTTTGGGATGACTCGTTCTTGCTGCTCGAGCGACTAGCTGCGTACAGCAAAAACCTTTGTGATTTGCGTGATTACGACTGTCACACGCATTCCAATACAGCAAGTACTACCTGTGATAAACTATTCCAAATGCGTGAGAATGAAACGTCCAGCTTTTAAAATAACTTTTTAAATATTAAATTTCGAAGCAGATGTGTATATCAGACCAGGCATTTACAAAGGCAAGACTCGTAACGGACCGAGTGGTAATCAGAATGAAAATAATTCCTCAAACAGGGCTGAAATGCATTGAAAACAATGAAAGATATCAAGGGAGTAACGAAAATTAAATTATTGCAAATCAGGGTATGAGTGAAGAAAATAAGCTGCAGTAAAAGAAAGGAAATTACAGATATGGAATGGAGGAAACCAGGAAGATAGAGCACATAACTATTGCTGCTGAATTATTGATGGAAGGTATGAAGAAACATTCCAGATGATACTAACTGGCACAAGTTTCGCTATAACTCCAAGATAAGCTTGACTTGTACTGGAATAATTACTTGTAGCATGCGTTAGGGAGCCAGTGAGCACATTAAAAGAAAATATTTGCTGAAATATCTGCCACCACGTATGGTAGCTCGTCTGCGAAAGAATGTTGCCCCGACACTGTGTTTTTCTAGCCATTAGTACAGGCAATCATAACATAACATAACATAGTGATGTCGGCGCTGAAGTGTAGGCCTGATGTGGCCTGTCGTTTATTCTTTTCCTTTTCGTGCCTTGTTCATAGATCTAAACTCGTGTCATTTGACCGGATCTTTTCATGACTGGCGATAGTTTGAAGTAGCTACTAGACTTCCACCGGGTTCGATAAGGAGCTAGGCATTTCAAATCTGAACATATATTTTTCCATAGCTTTATCTAGTCTGTTCTTGAACGCGTTCATACTTGGAGCGCCAACGATGTCATTGGGGAGGCTGTTCCACATGTCGGTGATGCGAAGCGAGAAGAAATTTGTCGCGTGGAGAAGTTGCAGCGCTGTTTTTTTTAGCTTAGGCTATCATTACATGGCTATCATTATTATTAATTAAATGAATATGGCAAGTGCACACTGGTCACTTTAAGCTTAACTATTAGAATGCTTATAATTGCCTAAAATCGTAGAATGCTTATGATTGCTTATCAAACTAAAGTCATTTTGAATGGAAATAAAGTTAAACCTTTATAATACCATTCCTTTCTAGAATCTCTTGCCAATTCGATAAAAATTGTAGCTTCATGGTTAATTTCAAACCTCAAAACAGTAAACCCCTTAACGATAAGAAGCACCATCAGAGAAATATTAATCCATATTTTTACGATACTTTTGTGTTTACCCTTAGTAGATCTCTCATTTAGCTCTTTGCATTCGAACCTCTATACTATTGTTTACAACTTCATGTGAGTGGTGGTCAGCACTGCAGCATTCAGACCAAAAATCGTGGCCATTTGTCACCTGAGCCGTTAGGCTGAGTGAGCAGAGTAAAAAGCTGCAAATGATGTCCACTTTTATTTGCGCTTAATTATTTTGTCCCTGAGCGTATAGTTTACTAAACAGTCTAAACTGTCTAGAGAATCATGCTCGTGCTACTGAAGTTATCGGGCTGACATGAATTACATAAATAAAGAAGACGACATCATCCGAATGTCCGACATGGCTTGAGTTGTGCCATCAGTGCCTTCTTATTATTGTTTGCGGCAGCGGCAAGTAGGCTTAATAGGATGATCATTGATCAGATAATTACAGCTAAATGGCTTTATAAAGATAACAGTGCAAACTTGTAGTACACATTGACACAACACATGGTCACATCACTCACTCGTCACATGCAATGTGCCAGGTTTCATAAAGTGGCAAGAGTTATTGGAATTTCAACTACTTTTTGTAAAGTAAATGACCTTTTTTTTGGTCATTACAACAACTCCAAACCTGGATTAATAGTTAATTTATATATTTCATTGACTATGAATAATTTAATACATGATATTTTAAAAAAATAATACACTGACTGCTATCACTCACACATTTTTTTTGGTTTCAGATGTCAGTCACGCCAACGCATTCTGGTAAGGTTCTGTCTGTCGTATGTGTTCAAGCTTGGAAGAAAAATCCGACAGATGGCGCTGGTTGTTGACTTCTTTTCAAGTTGAAACTTGACTACAGCAATCCCTTGATTAGCATGGTTTTGAATACCGCGGTTTTGATTAACGCGGAAAAAAAAATTTGCGACCTACCCTTAATCTACGCGGTGCCAGTTTTGATTAGCGCGACTTTTTTTTCACAACGCATCATTTTCCCGCCTCTAGCCAGAGGTACGTTCGTAACAAAAGTGTTACTTTTTGCTTATTAGATCTTATGTCTGTCTCTTATACACATCTNAAAAAAAATTGTCACGCGCTTGACATCACCGTTAGGGTACACACACAGTGAAAGCAGGTTTGCCCGTGCGGGCAACCTGCTTCAACCTGCCACAAGAATGAACATAGGATAATCATGTAACTGTTCACAGTGAAAACCTGTACGGATAGGCTTCTGTATTCTACGGGTTCAGGCGCCAGCCTGAGCAGGTAACCAGCACGCTGGCAACCTGCTTGCACTGTGTGTGTACCCTTAGGCCATAATGAATATGTGAACCAAGTTTCATCAAGCTATGTTCAGTACTTTGGGAGATATTTCAGGTACAGAGTCCGGCCGTAAATTTGTCTGAGACGTATGAGTCTCTTGAAGCTATTCATATTTTATTAATGTTTGTTGTTAGTCTATATAATTAACCTTCAAAGTTGCGAAAAATGAGAACTGGCAATTTAAAAAAAAGTGCAGTGCATGTATTTTTGTTTCAATGGGTTTGCACCGCACAAACCCATTTCTTCAGCCGGGAGGATGTCGGGAACGCAACGTATTCCTGACATTGACATTCGGGTTTGTACTATTTGCTATAGTCAGTCCTTCGTCGGGCGCTAATACCTTCGTCGGTGCTACGCCGTATCTTAACCAAGTAAGTAAGTCCTTCGTTAAAAGGAGCCAATCTCAAGCCATGTGGATTGTCGGCTGTCGCCTTCTACTATTCAGTTTTATAATTAATTTCCAACCGAGTTGTGATCTATGAATAATTATTGAGAACATTGCCGACTCTTAGAACCTGAGTTAACACGTTAGAAATCTAGTCAACGTGATGCAGATATTTGTTCGTGTGTGATAGCGTTGCCGCGCATTCGTCTTTAAACAACTTTAGTAGCACGGCGCAGGCTGGCGCACGGTGCACTTTTTTACCGGCATATTACGGCGCACGGCGCAAATTGATGCAATGATAATAAAAATTCCCGCGCACCTGGCACATCTTCCTGACCATGGACTGCTATCACTCACGCATTTTTTTGGTTTCAGATGTCAGTCACGCCACCGCATTCTGGTTCTGTCTGTCGTATGTGTTCAAGCTTGGAAGAAAAATCCGACAGATGGCGCTGGTTGTTGACTTCTTTTCAAGTTAAAACTTGACTACAATAAAATTTTCTGTGTGCCTCTTCAGCTCTTCTGTACCATGGTCAGGAAGGTGCAGTATGTACGCCGAAGGTTCATTTTGGGATGTACGCCAGTGTGCCAGGGAAGAAAGTTGCCAATATGCTTGCTAAAAACGGAAGTGTAACCCTCGCCAATGCTGCATGATCAACACAGGCACACATACTTTACGATTGATGCCTGGCAATTGTCACAAACACACGTGCTTTACGATCTATATAGCCGATGCCCAATGATCAAAATGATCAACACTGATGCACGCTCTTTGCAATCAAAGTGGCCGATGCCTAATGATCGACACAAGCGCACGCGATTAACAATCGGTTTAGCCGATGCCCAATGATCAATACTGATGCACGCTCTTTGCGATCAAAGTGGCCGATGCCTAATGATCGACACAAGCGCACGCGATTTACGATCGGTGTAGCCGATGCCCAATGATCAACACAGAAGCACGCTCTCTGCAATCAAAGTGGCCGATGCCTAATGATCGACACAAGCGCACGCAATTTACGATCGGTTTAGTCAATGCCCAATGATCAACACTGATGTGCGCTCTCTGCGATAAAAGTGGCCGATGCTTAATGATCGACACAAGCAAATAACATAAAATATGGTAACACTAACAATATGGTATTAACAACACAACACATTGCAACACAAAATATCACTGCACAACAGCACTGCACTCATCACAACATATCACTATACAACACATTATAACACACCCTAACATGACATCACATTATAACATAAAATATTATAACAAACAATATCATAGCACAACATATTACAGCACAACATAATGTAACAACATTACATAACTCAATGCACTGTAACACAACATAACATAAATAACATAGCATGACATTGTAATGACATGACACAATACATTATAACATAACTAATCATGATATAACACTATAGATCATAACATAGAATAACAAAACAAATTATACTGCAGCATATCCTAATAAAACATATTATAAGACATCATAACTCAACCCAGCACATTATAGCACATCATAATATAGCATCAAAAATTATAACACAATCAAACATGATACAACACATTTTAACACAACATAACATAACACATGATACTATATCATATCACATCATAAGTTTATAACACAACCTAATATAATAGAATACATCTCCCTGGAGTGGGGCTATCTGCCCTGGAGTGGGGCTTTCTGCCCTGGAGTGGGGCTTTCTGCCCTGGAGTGGGGCTTTCTGCCCTGGAGTGGGGCTTTCTGCCCTGGAGTGGGGCTGTCTGCCCTGGAGTGGTGCTCTCCGCCCCGGTGTGATCTCCACTTTGGTGGCCCCGTTCTGCAACCCTTCAGCCATTAAGAAATCTTGAGCTATTTTTTTCAATACACCCAATTTTGTACAAGAATACATAATTCAGTCAAGTTCCTTCAAGTCTTCAACTGTTCTGACATGGGGCCGCATTGAACCAGTCTTCAGAGGCTCCCATAAATTCCAATTAAAGAAAAGAAAGTTTATTCGCCAAGTGTTTAGCATTTCAGAGTTCGGCGTCCAGCATGCGAGGCAGCGAGAGGCCGAGAGTCAGCTGCGTTCATCGAGGAAACATCTCTAGTGTCTTTCACTGAGTATCACCCAGACTAAATTCATAGTGGCAAAGCAGCAATTTTTTTAGACTTCATCAAGTCCATTTTTGAGTCCTATAAGTAGACCAGCGGGCTCACCAGCCTACCAGGAAAGTACCTAACTTGGATACCAGCATTTTCATACATAAGAAATTGATTAAAATATTGAGTAGATGAGGAAATTAAAAATGAACTGATTCTAAAAAATCTCTGGTTTGACCCTTGAATCTTGATTTCGTAAAGTTAATCGGTAAATAATCACACATTACTTGATCTTGGAAGTTGGACTGCTAGCTATATTATTCAACCCAGAGAGTGCGGAGTGATGAAATAACGTGAATCAATTACTTATTCTAGTTATTCATTGTAAATAATCAGTTTTTTAATCACTCCGCACTCGACCACAACATTTAGCACTAGCCAATAGTGCTTACTCACTGCTTAGCGCAAAACGACCTCGTACGGTTTAACTACTTCAACGCTTATATCTCAGAAAATATTCAACCCAGAGAGTGCGGAGTGATGAAATAACGTGAATCAATTACTTATTCAC